>NW_026731709.1:0-155139 GCF_028476545.2 Physella acuta | reverse complement strand
AAGAGTGTGTGTGTAAGATGAGTTAACACCGGGGTGTTTAGGTATAGTTACCCCAAGTTGAATGCGGGTATACAAGCGGGAATGAACGATTGAAGGGGTTGGTTAGGGGCAGCTTAGGGATAGGGCGGCATCGTGTAAAGAGTGAAGAGGGAGCAAATAAAGTACCGAACATTGGCCTGGGATGGTGCTTTGTATTGGATGATCCAAACAGTCGCAACAGATGACATTTTTTGTTTCTCCCTTATAGTCCTTTTTAAATTTATCTCCATTCCCATAATTCCCTCTCCGTTCGTTTCCTCCCGCCCCCCCCCCCGCTTCACACACCGTAACTCCATCTCCACCTACTCCCACCTCTTTTTCCATCTTTATTGAATCATCTCTTTCCTCCCCCATCCGCGACAGTCCCTTTATTTACCCCCTCCCCTCTCGAATCTCCTCTCTACATACACCCCCTCTTCCCCCTCTCCCTCTCGTACAACCCCACCCCCCTTCCCCCTCTCCCTCTCGTACAACCCCACCCCTTCCCCCTCTCCCTCTCGTACACCCCCTCTTCCCCCTCAACTCCCCCCCCCCCCAGACAAATGCAATTTTCCCCGCTGTCTCCCACTCTAAGACCACAAACATTCTGGGCCAAACTCGGACCTTACAAAATCACGTGACTAGTGCTGACCATCCATTAAAGGATCTACCCACGGGCTAATAGCCCACAGAACCTTCCAGTATTTTCACTGACGGTCCCCGACCCCCCTCGGCACGATACCTGCTCCCTCGGGTGACCCAACAGTGGGTAATCTAATTACTTCCGGTTTTAGCGGTAACCGAACCCCGTGGTCCCCGCGCATGCGCCACTTGACTGTATTACACGACACTTGTTTTCATCTCAGTCACATGTTAAACTTCAACCAATCGCGAGTTCACGATTTGTTGTTGTACTCTAGTATTGGATATCAGGTGTCTGAACCGTCAATCGATATCGACCTGTTGGTATTGATTGGAGTTTTGTTTCAGATAGCATCGCTTCGAATTTCTGTTTCGTATTTCAGCGACGCAGATTATTACAAACCTGTTTCACATGAATAATAAAAAGTTCGACAAAAATCAATTCAAGAAAGCTGGAAATAACAGTCAGTGTGTGATTGTGAGTGTATGTGTGTATGATAGTGTATGTGAGTATGAGTGTATATATTGTGTAAGTGTATGTGAGGTATGTGTGAGTGTATGTATATGTTAGTGTAGTTGTAATTGTATATATGAATGTATGTATGTGTGCGTGTATATGTGAATGTATGTATGTGTGAGTGTTTTCATGTTGACGTGTATGAAGGAGTGCTAATAATGAACTTGTGTGAAGGAAATAGACGAGCAATGATTTCTAAAGCGTTTTCTTGTTATAAGTAAAAAAATGTATATAAAATTGCCATGGAGCATTAAAAACATTAATGACATAGAATAGACAGGTTTTTGTTGTCGTTGTCGCATTAAGTTTTTCTTCAAAATCTTTAGTAGGTAATACGAAAATTTGAAAACCATTTCTTATTTAAATTAATCCTCTCCGCTAATGAATAGCTGTTTGAATTTGGGTAGTAGCGTGAACGATTGATAGATAATCCGTCAGATCAAGTTCCGTATCGAATGCGTGGGACTTCTCTGAGTCTTCCCAGGTCTAACGGGTACCTGACATGATTTAGAGAATTAGGGGCAACTGTGCATAGCACTGTCGGGTGGTATCCTTTCAAACAACGGGTTCACAAAAACAAGTGCACGCTATTTCGTCGTGTCCTTTTTATCATTACCGGAGGCGTGCAAAGCAGAAACTAGAAATAAAATGGATTTTCCCGATTTCGAAATGTATCTTTACAAAAGCTCACCTTGGACTAGCCCACGTTCCCATACACTAACCACACGCACAATCTTCACCCCGACTATACCCCACCCCCCTCAAACACCCCACCAAACACTCCAAAGTGTTGCCCCAAACGCCCCAGGAATCAACGACCTAGTTTAATTATGTCTACATATATTTCACGTGCCTCACTCGCTTCTACGTGGATCTTCAACTCGGTATTTCTCAATCTCACCACAGTAATTAGTCTAATCAGATAATTAATTAACCTTCATATACCCCGTGTGAGCATTTTATCCCATAAAGTCTTGCTACTTTGATCTTAAAACCTTTACTTTGTTAATGATTTGATATCAAGGTTATACATTGTTAATGATTTGATATCGAGATTACACTTTGATAATGATTTGATATCGAGATTATACTTTGTTAATGTTTCTATCTGAATATTATCTTTACTTTTAACTGCTAAGTAGAAAGGATTACTTTGTACTTTTATGTCTCCGTATAGCAGAACAGCCCTCTAAATGTCAAGGGTCGCAGGCTTATTGACTTTCTAGCGTCTCGAAACTTGGTTGATCGAAAGATGTGAATATCGAGTTGTCATTGACTTATTGTATTGACCTGTGTAAAAAGGAGTCATTTAATTGGTCATCTCTTTTTGGTAATTTCATCAGCATCTTTGTTGGCGGCTGACCTTCTTCTGTGACACGTTACTAAAAGATTATTCAAAGAACAAATTGTGGCACTCTGTTCTCAATGAAAATTTATGGGTGTACTATAGAGCCACTGTTAAATATACAAGACTGCATGCGCCTTGCACAAAAATATGCGGGGTAAGTGAACAGAAGGGAATTTTTGCTACAGACAGAAGCATTAATTAAACTATGGTGCCCAAAAACAGATAATTTTGAACTGTTATCTAGAAGCATGGGACAGTGTGGACTAAGCGGTAGAGTGCTAGGCGAAAGTCTCGAGTTCTGATGGGTACCTAACTCATGTTAGGGAAAGTATAGGCGGCTGGGCTAAGTGCAGCCTAGGTCAAGAAACATGGTGACCAGAAAGATAAAAGTAAAGTTCTCTTAAAAAAAAAGCCCCTAGGGTCGGCACTATGCCCAGCTGCCTTTACTTTCCCTAACGTTGGTTGATTTTGGGTTTTGTACTGTCTGTAAGTCTGTTCTGATGGTTCATGCTATCTTTGTCTCTGTCTGTGTGTCTGCCTAATGGTCTATGCTGGGTTTTTACTGTCTGTGTCTGACTGTCTGTCTGATCTTTAAAAGTCTGTTTATCTCTCGCCAGGTATGTCAGTGTGAGTAGAACTTGGAGAGGGCGGGGATGGGGGCAGGGATGGGGGCGGGGATGGGGATGGGGGCGGGGATGGTGGCGAGGATGGTGGCGAGGGTGAGTTGAGAATCAGGTCGACCGTGTTGATTCCCTACTGAAGCAGCCTTTGAGCCGGATAAAAAAATGCCGATAAGGAATAATTATCTCTTGAGTGAGTTTTTTGTTTACAACATTAGTGGGAGTGGGGGGGGGGTGGGGAGGGTTATAGTGGGGATAGAGTTGTGATGATTGGGGTTCTGATTGTAGTCGGCGCCCCCCCACGGCACGTGACGTCACTGTTGAGATTTAGGACTGTTTACGCTAAGGCGGAAATTTATTTTGGGTAGCAGTTTTTGTTGGTAGCAGTTTTTTTGTAGCAGTTTTTTCGTAGCAGTTTTTTGTAGCAGTTTTTTGTAGCAGTTTTTGTTGGTAGCAGTTTTTGTTCGGACAGATTTTTTTGTAGCAGTTTTTGTTTGTAGCAGTTTATTAGCAGCATTTTATCAGTTGTTTTTAAAGTAATGTTTCTTTTTCTATTTCTTACCAAAGAGGTTTATAGTAAAAACTTGGATATATAATACCATAACTTTTTTGGAGTACCGAACCCCACCAGTTTCATACGCATATTCATCGAACCCTTCTTTATTGTTGTATCTTTCCCACTGACAATCAGTACACATGATTCGGGTGTGTGTCTTGTCCTCCGCCTAACCCATGAGACTCACTCACCGAACTCCTGGGGTTCCATCGAACCCAGGCTAAGAACCCCTGTTTTAACACCCTGATGTTGATGTAAAAAAAAATTTGATCCAGTGAACGGAGTGTCGTTGTTTGCATGCCGCAACTTGTGTGCATACATTTTTACTTTCCACGTCCCATCCTGTGTCACCCCTCTCCCCCCCCCCCCCCCCCCCCCCCACCGCACCCCCTCGCACTGTTTACACTCATTACAAACAGCCCGCCATGAATAAAACGCGCAGACGTTTATGCACGTGCATCGAACGTGCCACGACGAATCCAAAGCTCGTGTCGCGACCTTTGACCTCCTATACTCGCCCTTATCCATCACCTCTCCCGATAAAATATCCACATGGATCAAGATACGCCTGGGTTTAAATTGAGAATTACATCGTAAAAAAAATCGGGAATTCCAACGCTAGTCGCTGTACTTACTGTACCAAAATACGTGGAATGACCAGCCCTCTTTTAGGTAGATCGACCCGACACCCACAAAACTACCCCTCCCCCTTCTCCCAAGTATAGAAAGTTCTAGAGGATTTCCCCAAAAAGATGGGTTTGTGGTTCACTAGTATGCCTCATTACATGTCGAACAGATTAAACTTTTTTTTTCCACTTAGCAGTCTAAAAACCAGACAAATTTCTAGAATATTTTTTGTGAGGTTTTAGAGAAAATCCTGACTTTTACCAGGTTTCATAATGTAGACATTTTAATATTGTAGTTATTATGAAACTTTAATGAGATCAAGAGTTATAGCGTCGGCACTTTAGATTTTATGTCGACAAGCACTTGTTAACGTATTAAGGCGAGAAGTAGATGGGGGAAGGTCATCCATAAAATGATGTTGTAAAGGGTTTTCCAATGTTTATATTCATGCGCTAAGTGGGAGGTTTTTAAAAAATATATTACTTAGCTAATGTTTTGACTTTAAGAACAAAAACTAAGAAAAATAAGTTTACTTAAGCGTAAACTATTGTTATTCAGAAAGATGTAAGTAGTGATGGATGTGTTTGTGAGTGTGGGGAGGGGGGGGGGGGCGGTGGCATATATATATACGTATAAATAGTGTATTGGGAGACAGTATGTCAGCGTTTAGGGGGCGCATGATGGTTTATTATATAAGCCTAGAAGGGGGGATATGGTGGAAAGAGACATGTAAGTAAAATGTAACACACGTGCCCTTTTCGAACCTGTCGGTCCATGGGGCAAGTGAAGTAGAGTTCACCTGTTTCTGTGATATCGACGTACGAAGGGATATTCTGGTCAGTACTGCCCATACCCCAGCCGGGGTGACGGGCAGTGATGATGATGATGGGGTTATACCAGTACAAGCCTATAACGGCAAATAGAGCGGCAAGGGGGCAGCTTTATAAGTGTTTGGCGGGATGGAGTTGGCAGACAGACATTTTCGGCAGTTTAGGGTTGGGTTGTTGTTGTCGGCAGCTTAGGGTTGGGTTGTTGTTTTGGGTAGTTTAGGATTGGGTTGTTGTTTTGGGTAGTTTAGGGTTGGGTTGTTGTTTTGGGTAGTTTAGGGTTGGGTTGTTGTTTTGGGTAGTTTAGGATTGGGTTGTTGTTTTGGGTAGTTTAGGGTTGGGTTGTTGTTTTGGGTAGTTTAGGGTTGGGTTGTTGTTTTGGGTAGTTTAGGGTTGGGTTGTTGTTTTGGGTAGTTTAGGGCTGGGTTGTTGTTTTGGGTAGTTTAGGGTTGGGTTGTTGTTTTGGGTAGTTTAGGGTTGGGTTGTTGTTTTCGGTAGTTTAGGGTTGGGTTGTTGTTTTGGGTAGTTTAGGGTTGGGTTGTTGTTTTGGGTAGTTTAGGGTTGGGTTGTTGTTTTCGGCAGTTTAGGGTTGGGTTGTTGTTTTGGGTAGTTTAGGGTTGGGTTGTTGTTTTGGGTAGTTTAGGGCTGGGTTGTTGTTTTCGGCAGTTTAGGGTTGGGTTGTTGTTTTCAGACTATACGCATTGCCTAGCTACGCCTGTGGTCATATGCCATTAACGCGTTAAAATGTTTACCACAGAAAAACAACGCGAGCCGTTAAAACTATCACGTGATATGTTTAAACCAATCAGCAATGTTGACCCTGCTGTACAGTTCTAACACTGTCAGCGTTTGAAGTTGTGTGATGTTAAACTATTGGCTGAAACCGTTTCAAGTGATCAAAACATGCAATCTGATTGGGCAATTTGCAAGGTCAGAAGGTCAACACTAAGAAAGGTCAGTCTGCCTGGTGGTCAAACCCATTATAAACACATGTCTATTTCTAGCCTAATTTCAAAGTCCTTGTAAAATTTATGCTTTAAATTTGAGTAGAAATTTTTCTTTAAACTTCAATAAGCAGCCGTACACATACGCCTATTAGACATTTTTTGTTCGGTCTGATTGGCTGATAGGTTGGCTGTTTTCAATATCGGGTGGGTGTGGGTTGTGGGTGGTGGTGGGTGGGGGTAGAGATATGTGGGTGGGTGCTGGTGGGTGGTGATGTGTTGTGTGGAGTTCAGTTTAAAAATTAGGGGAATTTTAACAAAAAAAATGAATAAAAGGAAGTTAGTTTTTTAAAAAACAATTCTATTTTTAGAACCTATCGACAAAATTAATGGAGCTGTTATAAACAATTTTCACGCTATGATGGGTAGAGTCGGTGGTAGTGTGTGTGTGTGGGGGGGGGGGGGGAGTGGAGGGGAGTGGAGATTAGCGGCCATGATGGATTGCAGCATGTTGGGAAATGTAGACATTTCTCTTTTATAGGAGGCAGATTTCTTAATCCCCCCCCCCCCGTAATTTATCGAGTTAGTTATTGTGGATAATGTGTGGGTCAGGGTTTAATTAAGATTCTGACCCCCCCCCCCCCCCCACACACACAAATACACATGTTTAATAAATAAAAAAAACTAGTTGATAACCCCACCATTAACATGTTAGTACAGTGGTTCTTAACTTGGGAGAGTTCGGTGCAGTGTTTCTTCCAGACATTTTTCTCCGGGGGGGGGGGCACTTAAAATTTTCGGTGGAGGGGGGGGGGGGCGGACTAAAATTTTCGGGGGGGGGGGGGCGAACACTGTTAAAAGTATATATTTTCTATATAAAATCCTATTTTGTTCGATGGCGGTAGATTTTTTCGGGGGTGGGGGGGGGGGGGGGGGGGGGGGGTGGCTAAGCGCCCCCCTCCCGAAAATATGCCTGGAATAAACTCTGGTTCGGTGATGGGTACGATCAAACCCAAGGGGTTCCAGGGGTTCGGCGAGTCAGTCTCAGGGGTTCGCCGGACGTCAAGGCACACACCTGACACATGTGTACTGATTGTCAGTGCGGACGATAGAACTATTAAGAAGGTTTCAGTCAATGTGCAATGTTACTCCATAAACTCTTTTAAAATTTTTTTTTTTCGTAAATTGCAATAATTCCTGAACCCAACAATACATCTTACACGGTTGAGTGGGTCTCATCACGTGACAACTCACACACTGAGCGTGATCACGTGACTGTATATCTATAACACTGTATCCACGAAAAAAAAAACCCACAGTTTTTAAAATGGTGTACATTTCGTTAGAAGAGTTAACACCCCTGGTGGCGAGACAGGCCTTAGTGAAACAGTTTTTATCTTATTTCATTCCGCCCGATTCAGAAACGCTAGTTACTTCCCTTTGATTTATGAAGAGGCGGGGGGAGGGGGGATCACGCGAGAAGTAAGCGCGCATCTTAACTGCGCATAAAAAAAAACTCGCAGTTTGATTTCTTTTAGAAGAATGTGAAATATGTTTTTGTTTTTCCCCCTTTTCCCCGCATTAGTGTGTGGTTTTGGTAGATACGGTGTGGTGTTTGTAAACAACGAAGGCTTTGATTGGGTGAGATAAATCAGGTTGATCGTACACAACCAGACGTTTGCTGGCGGTATTAGATCGGCTAGACTTAATGAACACTTCACCAGACACGTTGGGTGGAGATCATGCAGTCACAGGCGTAACAGGAGAAGTAGAGTAGATCTGGTATAAGGCGAGACGTAGGCACATTAGAACAAGTAGTGTAGATAATCCTCATCAACAACATCATCTTCAAAATCATCATCATCAACATTAACGATAACATCCACATCAACATCAACATCAACATCAACATCAACATCAACATCAACATCAACATCAACATCAACATCAACATCAACATCAACATCATCATCAACATCAACATCAACATCACATCACATCACATCACATAATCATCATCATCATCACTATCACCATCAGTATCATCATCATCATCTTCAACATCTTCAACATCATCATCATCATCAACAATATCATCAGTATAATCATCGTCATCATGCTTTTAGTAACATAATATACAGAGATTTGATATCTGTATTATTGACAAGTTCAAAGACTTTAATTAGGTGTCGCCTCACTCTAATTGTGTCACAAACACCAACACGCTTTGAATTTGTAACAATGGATACTGGAGTGATATGTCTGAATGGTGTCACTTTGTGAATAATAATTTATTTGATTGAAATCAGTTATTGATACAATGAGAAAAACACTTGTTTTCTCACTACATTTTTTTCTTGGTGTCACCCTTTGGTGGTGTCACCCTTTGGTGGTGTCACCCTTTGGTGTGTCACCCTTTAGTGGTGTCATACTTTCGTGTGTCACCCTTTACGGGTATCGCCCTTTGGTGTGTCACCATTTAGGTGTGTCACCCTTTGGTGTGTCACCCTTTAATGGTGTCACCCTTTGGTGTGTCACCCTTTAGGTGTGTCACCCTTTGGTGTGTCACCCTTTAGGTGTGTCACCCTTTAGGTGTGTCACCCTTAGGTGTGTCACCCTTTGGTGTGTCACCCTTTGTGTGTCACCCTTTAGTGGTGTCACCCTTTGCTGGTGTCACCTTATAATAGCGTCCCCCAGTACCTATAGTCATCTCCCCGTCCTACCTTTGAAACTCTACCGATTTATTCCATTAGAATACAAAAATAATTCGAAATATTTTTTTTCATTTATTTGATGAGATAATATCGCTGTCGTAAGAATATCTTTGATTGCTTTTTTAAAATGTCCTTGTTTATTTTTTAACATAATTAGCAAGAAAAAAATGACGAAAATTTCGAGAGTTAATTAGAAATAGAAATGGAATTACCGCACGCGAGATCGCTGCTTGGGTAGAACTTGCGATTTCCGGTTACCGGACCGGCGACACTCGCAGCTGGTGAGGGGAGGCGGGGGAAGCGAGGGGAGGCGAGAGAGACGAGGGCTGGGTGAGTTCCCCCGTCTCGTGCTAGCCCCGTCTCGCGCGGTGAGTAGAACAGCTCTCGCAGAGGCAAAACTTTTGGAATTAACTTTTTTACGCACGTCAAAAGATTAATTGGTTGGATTGATAATTTACCTACATACCGCCAAGGTAAATTTATTTTTTGAATATATTTTTAGTTTTAAGGTAGAGGGGACTTCGGATGTAGAAAAATTGGGATTGTTAAGACGAATATTAAATTACGTGGAAAGCAAGTCAGTTCTACAATTTTCTACTACTTTTTGCAATTGTTTCTTAACTAACCCTACTAGACCAGGGGTAGGAACCCTGGGGATGCGAGAGTGACCGTTTGTGACTGTTTGTGACTGTTTGTGACCGTTTGTGACCGTTTGTGACTGTTTGTTACCTATTTCAACGCGTTACAAAGAAAAATAGTATAGAAATTATGCGTGTGCTATCAGTTAAAGTAACTGCTAAAATCGCTCTCTTAAAGTTACAAATTATCACTGTACTCACCAAATGCTGTCAGTCTTTGATCCAAACGATGTCAGCGTGCTTTAAATATAAATATGTGATATGATGACACCTATTGACGGACAACTACATTGTTATAGGTCATTTGTAGATAAGGTTAGGATAGTCTTGAATGTGTGTGTGTGTGTGTGAGTTGAGTTAATCCCGGGGTGTTGATGTATAGTTACCCCAAGCTTGAGTGCGAGTATACAAGAAACAGTGAACGATTGTTGGGGGGGGGGGGGGGTAGAGACCAGCTACTAGGACATAACTGTGTAACGTGTGAAGACGGGAACAAATCAAGTACTCAACATTGTCTGGCATCGTGTGTCTGCAACATCACGTGGCAGGACCTAAACATCCGTTTGGTTGTCGGGTTAGTTAAGACAATGGTAGAGAGACATGAGACTGTCTTGTTTACAATCGATACTTTTATACTTCTAACTCGCTAATCGCCGAGATGTTAAATGTGTTGTGAATACTCTAGTACCTTGATTTTAATCGATATGTTTTACGCGAATTAATCGCTTACCTTTTCCTCATGCCTTTTCTTACATTTTCTTTACGCTTCACTTTACGTTCCACTTTTTCCTCATGCATCGCTTGTGCGTCCAACGTTTTCCTTATGCCTCGCTGTACGTTTTAAATTTTCCTCAGTCCTCGCTAAACGTCCATTTTGTTTTAGACTTCTACCTCATTTTAATTTATTACTCGATATACGTCTGAACGATTCCACTCTTACTTCGTTATACGCGTAGAAACTTGTACCGAATCACTGGCATGTTTGTTACATTAAGTTCAGCCGTCTGTGGAGTTTGATACATGGTGATGTTAGTAAACCAAACTAGACTAATCAAATGCGGGTTTGACGACAACTCATCTGTTCCCGTCTGTGTCCAGGACACATGCCGACACACATATGAGCCGAGGACACATGACGACACACATATGAGTTATATAACCTTCATCCAGCTAAGAGTTGAATTTATGATACCATAGACCAGCTGTTGGTATATTGCAAACGTTGTGTGACATATGTACATATACGACATGAAGGGGATGTGGCGGGTGGCTAACGGTTGTAGGTCTAATGAATGTGACAAACTCAATGGCCGGTTAAAAAAGGGATCTTAACCTTTAAAAAGTAGATTATCTTTAACCTGTACAACAGTCAGACTTAGTGGAACTCACATACAACGTCTGTATATACACGCACGGAAGAAACAAAACATTATCGTTATCTAAGCATAAACATTATTTATCTAATTGTATATGTTTTACTAGATAAAGTATTACAAACATCAGCTCAAAAAACTGAGCAGAGAGCTTTATATTTTGTTAGCGGTAAAACGGCGTTAAAAATTTCCAGTTTATTTATATTGTGTTCTCGCCAATCACGTTTATGATTAAAGATTGTCGGCTACCTTTAAAAGATTACAAAAGATTACAAAGTAACAGGTCATTATCGAACTAGCCGCTTTACTAGCGCGCGTCCTGCAAGTAGAAGTGACCACTACCAGGCGCTCAGATATACGGTTAAAATCTCAGCACCGTACTCCACCATCGTGCTCCACCACGTGCTCCACCACCGTGCTGCACCACCGTGCTCCACCACCGTAATCCACCACAGCACCGTATTCCACCACCATACTCCACCACCGTAATCCACCACATCACCGTACTCCACCACACCACCGTACTCCACCACACCACCCTACTCCACCACCGTACTCCACCACCGTACTCCACCACATCACCGTACTCCACCACCGTACTCCACCATACCACCGTACTCCACCATCGTACTCCACCACCGTACTCCATCACACCACCGTATTCCACCACCGTACTCCACCACACCACCCTACTCCACCACCGTACTCCACCACACTACCGTACTCCACCACCGTATTCCACCACCGTACTCCACCACCGTACTCCACCACATCACCGTACTCCACCACCGTACTCCACCATACCACCGCACTCCACCACCGTACTCCACCACATCACCGTACTCTACCACCGTACTCCACCACCGTACTCCACCATACCACCGTACTCCACCACCGTACTCCACCACCGTACTCCACCACCGTACTCCACCACCGTACTCCACCATACCACCGTACTCCACCACCGTACTCCACCACCCTACTCCACCACCGTACTCCACCACATCACCGTACTCCACCACCGTACTCCACCACCGTACTCCACCACCCTACTCCACCACCCTACTCCACCACCCTACTCCACCACCGTACTCCACCACCCTACTCCACCACCGTACTCCACCACCCTACTCCACCACCGTACTCCACCACCCTACTCCACCACCGTACTCCACCACCCTACTCCACCACCCTACTCCACCACCGTACTCCACCACCCTACTCCACCACCCTACTCCACCACCCTACTCCACCACCGTACTCCACCACCCTACTCCACCACCGTACTCCACCACCCTACTCCACCACCCTACTCCACCACCGTACTCCACCACCCTACTCCACCACCCTACTCCACCACCGTACTCCACCACCCTACTCCACCACCGTACTCCACCACCCTACTCCACCACCGTACTCCACCACCCTACTCCACCACACCACCATACTCCACCACCCTACTCCACCACACCACCGTACTCCACCACCATACTCCACCACCCTACTCCACCACCGTACTCCACCACCCTACTCCACCACACCACCATACTCCACCACCCTACTCCACCACACCACCGTACTCCACCACCATACTCCACCACCCTACTCCACCACCGTACTCCACCACCCTACTCCACCACACCACCATACTCCACCACCCTACTCCACCACACCACCGTACTCCACCACCATACTCCACCACCCTACTCCACCACACCACCATACTCCACCACCCTACTCCACCACCGTACTCCACCACCCTACTCCACCACACCACCATACTCCACCACCCTACTCCACCACACCACCGTACTCCACCACCATACTCCACCACCCTACTCCACCACACCACCGTACTCCACCACCGTACTCCACCACCCTACTCCACCACACCACCATACTCCACCACCCTACTCCACCACACCACCGTACTCCACCACCATACTCCACCACCCTACTCCACCACACCACCATACTCCACCACAGACTCGCATGTTGCACACGGCACAAAATAAAAAATATATCCCAGCTCAAGGTTCCCCTAGGTCACATGACTGGTATCCCAAGATGGCCGACTGGTATCAATGTTTCACGCCCCTAATGAAGTCACGCACATTGGGAGTGCACCTAACGAGGTGCCGCTATGTGAGTTTTTTTCTTGCGCACTGGTAATTAACCTCAATTTCGGACATTCGATTTCTTTCAAACATATTTCAGTAGTCGGCAACCAGTTTCTTTTTATTGAATTTATCAAATTTTCATCCCGTTTTAGAATATTTATTCAGTTTAGGAATTTTTATTTTGGTCATGAGCTTTTTATTCAGTATCATAACTTAACAATTTAGGAATTTTCGTTCCGTTTTTATTTTTTATTTTTTATTTTTAATCTGTTTAGGAACATTGAGTTTCCGATAAGAACTTTACACTCAGTTCAGGAACTTCATTCATTCAGTTTTGTTCCATTTACATTTTTTTTAAATTTCAGTTTAGAAAATGTTAAAATGTAACCATGAGAGGAAATGTAGTATTGACATCTTGGACAAATCACGTCCATTTAGTTTCAGTAGTTGAAAGTTACGGAGTTAAAGTTTAAAGGTCATTGGGTCTCGACGTTATTTTCAAAGAAATCTGAGAGTTTGATTACTGTGTGTACTTTGCTATGGTCTCTGAACAAAGGTGAGCACGAGTTAAATATATGTTGTATCGTCTGCTACCCTACACACTGGTTCATGGCACACAATTAGAATAGGTTGAACTTTAATCGACACACTAAAATAGTTGTTAGTATACACAATCTATTTAAAAAACAGTCGGAAAGATCGCTGATGAAGACCGAATGTCGAAACGGAGGCGAGTAGAGAAAATAGTTCCCCGAGACACAGATTTTCACCAGCAAATGCAATTTGAGTTCACCAAAGTCAAGGTCAGCTCGTGTGAACCCAGATGTCAAGGTCGGATTGCAGGGGCCCAAATTGAGATTTCCTGATACCTAAATGTTGATTGAATTGTCGCTCTGGAGCTGCTTTGATCCCGGCTGTTCACTTCGAGTTTCACACTCACCTGTGTGGGGGTGAGGGGTGGGGAGAGTGAGGGAGGGGGGGGGGGAGTAAATCAATAAAAACGAGGTTAACAGTGGGAAAGGAGATTTAGCTCCTCTCGAGGGTAGTGGCGTCACGGCAGGATTAGATGCCGAGTCAGCGTCAACCGGGAGTCAGGGAGCTGGTAACGTGGACAAGACAAATGCGATTGGCGGCGTCGGTACGTGTGTAAGTCATGGGGGTCCCAGGGATCGGGGTCGTATAAGTCATGGGGGTCGCAGGGATCGGGGTGGTATAAGTCATGGGGGTCCCAGGGATCGGGGTGGTATAAGTCATGGGGTCTACGGGATCGGAGTGGTATTAGTCAATGGAGTCAATGGAATGGGGCTGGTAATTGCATGGGGTCCTAGGGATCGGACTGATATAGGTCCCTGCAATCAGGGTGGTATGTTATGGCAGTCTCAGGAATCGGGCTGATATAGGTCTCAGCCATCAGGTTGGTATGTTATGGTAGTCTCAGGAATCGGGCTGGTAAAAGTGGTAGGGGTCTAAGATAGGGGTTCGTTTTTAATGGGATCACACGGATGTTACTCGTGGGGGGAGGGGGGTCATGGGTGTGATCATCGACCCAGAAGGTTGGATCTATAGTGTACCACACATACAGATGCATTCGTAGGTCAAACACTGCATAACTTGAGAAAAATAGGAGACAGAGTTGTATGCATATTACAGACATGGTAACACACATGACGGTCAACCAATGTACTAAGACAAACGTTGCGAATACAAATTGCGATCAAAACGTATACTAAGACACGTATTGCGACCGCTACAAATACTGTGACACACATTGCGATCACCACATTATGACACATATTGCGTTCACCACATTATGACACATATTGCGTTCACCACATTATGACACATATTGCGATCACCACATATACTGACACATATTGCGATCACCACATTATGACACATATTGCGATCACCACATATACTGACACATATTGCGATCACCACATTATGACACATATTGCGATCACCACATATACTGACACATATTGCGATCACCACATTATGACACATATTGCGATCACCACATTATGACACATATTGCGATCATCACATTATGACACATATTGCGATCACCACATATACTATGACACACATAGCAATCACCAGATGTCTAAAACACATTCAGTGACTAACGCCATCAAAAATATCTCACACTAAACCAGCTCTGAAAAACGTACTTTACAAATTACAAGTCTTTGTCCTGTGAATGAAGAACATTAGTCTAAGTGTCCTCCAAAGTTCAATACATTCATTAATTCAATACATTCATTACTCTCATGTAGACAATTCGCCACAGCTGTTGACGTGCAACAAGCCGCTAACGGCTGGGCATAATGTGAACAAACTAGACAAAATATGACTGACTATATTACTGTGTTCGATATAAATGTTTCTATTGTTAAAAAAATATTCTACCACGACAAAAATAGAACTACTGCTCGGATTACTCAATGTTTGTATTTTAAATACCATAATAAGTAATTTTTTATTTAAACAAAATGTTTCGTCAACAAGGAAAAATAGTAAATACTTGATTAAATCGAACACAACAAAAGATTCGATGGAATATGGTTATAGTTTACAAGTTTTAAGTATATATTTATTTTTAGATGTAATATAGTATGTGCCTATATAAAATATGTATACCCTAAATCAGCAGTGTCATATGTAAAATCGAGTTATTTACCATACATAGCTTCGTCTAATTATGGGCGCTAAATCTGGCTGTGATTTTTATCCTGGGCTATACGAGGGGCTTTTATCTACGGGGCAGTGGACAGAGATGAGGTCACTTCCGTTCAGATAGGTCCCAGAGAAACCCTCTGCTACAGTTCCAGGGGAGATGGGTCAAGGTCGTGTGGTGATTAGATTCACATAACTGATTATAGGCTCTATGGGGGGGGGGGGGGTCTTGATTCATTGGAGCAGCGCATCTTTGTGTGGGTGGAATATGGAGATGGGGGTACGTCTCTGTGAGGGGCTGTGTGTGTGGGGCGGGGGTGGGGGGTTAAGGAGATGGGGGCATGTCTCTATGAGAGGATATATGGGGAGGGGGGTTGGCACATTTTTGTGAGAGGCTGTAGCCAGAGATACGCCCTAATAGCCGTAGCATCTTATCAAAGATTCAGCAGCTAGCGATGTGCGCTTGTGTCCGTAATGTCTTTCGTTAGCCGCAGTAGCCGGCTCTTGCTTTTGATTGTATGGACCCTGATACAATCAGCACACCCAAGCTTCCCTATACATGTGTCATCTATGTAGCTGGTCTAAATTACTTCTGTAGTTGATCTTGTTTCATCTGTAGCCGGTCTTGATGTGTCTGTAGCCAATCTTGATGTCGTACCCTCCCTACCCCGTAAAAATAGTCAACTGGATTCCTCTGCCATCCTCCAACTGAATATATTTTGTTATGACTGCTTAAAGACAGCTTATGTCAATAACAGTCGAAAATAATATCTCAATACTTTTTTTTAAAGGAAAAATTTGTTTCCCCGTCATGAAGAGCGCTTAAAACAATAAAAAAAAACAATTGTATATATATTTATTTGGCAAAGGGGAAAAACTTAGAGACTAAACACACCGCAGTCTGCGGCTGTGTTGCTATAGAAACAAGACAGACAAATCCAAGCGAATCCCCGTCGTGTATTGTAACAGTGTAAGTTCCAACGACAGACAGACAGACAGACAGACAGACAGACCCGCCTACACCGGCAATCACGTGATACACAAAAAAGTGTACGTTCTGTCTGCAGTGCTATCAGTTGAAACACTCGGCATTTGGAGAAGGAGCTTGCAACCGATAAACGTAAATATGGAGATTGTAACCGATAAACTAAACAACTCCGATTACCTCCTCATAATGAAACCGACGTCTGCAGCTGCTCCGTGAAAACTAGCTGCCTAATTATCGCCCCTGTTTGCGGAGAGAGAGAGTTCGCTCCCCTTGAAAATGATGATTGATATATTTTTGTTTGAAGAAATAAACTTTCCTGCAAATATTTGGAAATAACCGTTTACAGAAGGCCTGTGGTTTTTGTTAAAAAATGTAACTTATGAACTCCTATAATCATTTGACATATAAGCTACTCAGAAAAATTATTCGAGAAACGAAAGAGTTTTTTGAACTGCCGCTTATAAGACACGTATTGTATTTTACAAAATGTTGAATTGTTTCTAGACGAAAGGTACGATTTCTTGTGTCGAACTGCTCGATATATAAACTGTCCTCTTCATTAATCCATTATTTTATTTGTCCGCATAGTTAGCCAACTATCGCATTAGCTCTTTCCATTAACTTACTAAGTTATTAGCCCATACTATTGCATTTAACGTAGAAAATAATTCAATCATTGTCCGGGGACATGCAGATTGCGATATATATTTTTTGTTCAGCAACTTCAAAGTTTAGAATTGTCACTTGATACAAAACTATCTCATTTAGAGAGAGAGTTATCCCCCTGCTGCAGTAATCTCCAACTCAATGAGAGTTATCTCCCATATGTCCAAAGCATTTTTCAGGTACCTCAGGTTAAAGGTCTAACTTAGATCCTCTAACCTCGGCCTCCCTACAGAATCTCCCTATACGATCCTCTAAGATCCAACCTCGGCCTCCCTACAGAATCTCCCCATACGATCCTCTAAGTCTAACATCCTGTCAATTCAAACTCCCCTCAGTGTTGAAGCCTGAACTAATGGCACTGGGCTAGTTGACCAGTACCAACTCTGGCACACAACAAACCTTTTGTTCCCCACAGAACTGAGAAGATAATGACGCGACGATCGGCGAGATCAAAGAAGCGTCAACTATTTAATTGGTGTCATCTTGTGATGGGCGTGGTTTAAGAACACAGCCGAAAATATCTAATGGCTGGTTTTGATTTAATTGGCCAGCTTCCTCCTCCTCCCCTCCCCCTCCTTGTTAAGTAGTTTTTAGTGCGTCGGTGCCACCATACTTAGTTTTTAGCAAGATGTCGGTACTGGTAGCAACTGTCTGTTTAATGGTGATACATCATGTATCAGATGCCTACACAAGGGTGACACAGGTAGCTGCTGGTTGTTCGTTGGTGACACAGTGGTGACTATCAAGATAGTAAACGACAGTTGTATGACAGGAGGTCCCATGTTGACATCTGGCAATGACGTCAGATGTCATGAAAAGTTAGGGACTAACGGGGGGGGGGGGCGAAATTTAGGGGCGCCACAGAAAAAATATGGGGACAATCACGGTCATATTTTGGTACAACCATGGGACAAATGTTGGGACAAACCAAGGGACAAATGTTGGGAGAAACACGGGACAAGTATTGGGACCACGGGACAAATATTGGGACAACCACGGGACAAATATTGGGACCACCACGGGACAAATGTTGGGACACCACGAGACAAATGTTGGGACAACCACGGGACAAATGTCCACAAGTACTTGAGACCTAGACTTGTGTCTGCGCGGCAGATGATAGAACAATAACTGTTTCTATTGTTCTCATGACGTCACTAAATGACAGCCACTGGTCACCACCTGCTCGACCTGTCATCAAGGTCAAGGTCTGACAGGAAATGTCAGTTCAACTCGCTATTCTTGGGGTGAGTGACCTCTCAAATACAGGAATAGGATTCCACTTTAAGACTCACACGCCAGACACAGACGTAGATTGGCTTTAAGAGAACAACAATGGCGTTCTTAGAGAAGTTGTGACTGGTTTCAATGGTCAGTTTACACGTGTACAGAAACATTGTCTGTGTCTAGATTAGTTCATATGGCAGATGAAGTAGAGTACGTCTTGGTATTTGGTGTCGTTGTCGTGTTGTGTAATTCAAGAATACAGGTGTGTATAGAATGGGTGGGCTATTTCGTACTTTTATCTCGATGGTTAATGGGTTCCCTGTATAGGTTTAATGGGTCATTACGTGTGTGGACAGGCCTTGTGTGTGTGTACAAGCCTTGTGTGTGTGGGATAATGAGACAGGCCTTGTGTGTGGGATAATGAGACAGGCCTTGTGTGTGGGATAATGAGACAGGCCTTGTGTGTGGGATAATGAGACAGGCCTTGTGTGTGTGTACAAGACTTGTGTGTGTGGGATAATGAGACAGGCCTTGTGTGTGGGATAATGAGACAGCCTTGTGTGTGTGTACAAGACTTGTGTGTGTGGGATAATGAGACAGGCCTTGTGTGTGGGATAATGAGACAGCCTGGTGTGTGTGTACAAGACTTGTGTGTGTGGGATAATGAGACAGCCTTGTGTGTGGGATAATGAGACAGGCCTTGTGTGGGATAATGAGACAGGCTTGTGTGGGATAATGAGACAGCCTTGTGTGTGGGATAATGAGACAGGACTTGTGTGTGGGATAATGAGACAGGCTTGTGTGGGATAATGAGACAGACTTGTGTGTGGGATAATGAGACAGGCCTTGTGTGTGGGATAATGAGACAGGCCTTGTGTGTGTGTACAAGACTTGTGTGTGTGGGATAATGAGACAGGCCTTGTGTGTGTGTACAAGACTTGTGTGTGTGGGATAATGAGACAGGCCTTGTGTGTGGGATAATGAGACAGGCTTATGTGTGGGGGATAATGAGACAGCGTTGTGTGGGATAATGAAACAGCCTTGTGTGTGGGAGACAAATGTTGGGACCACCACGAAACAAATGTTGGGTCAACCACGAGATAATGAGACAGACTTGTGTGTGGGATAATGAGACAGGCCTTGTGTGTGGGATAATGAGACAGGCCTTGTGTGTGGGATAATGAGACAGGACTTGTGTGTGGGATAATGAGACAACCTTGTGTGTGGGATAATGAGACAGGTTAGTGTGTGGGATAATGAGACAGCCTTGTGTGTGGGATAATGAGACAGCCTTGTGTGTGGGATAATGAGACAGCGTTGTGTGGGGGATAATGAGACAGGCCTTGTGTGTGATAATGAGACAGGACTTGTGTGTTGGATAATGAGACAGGCTTGTGTGTGGGATAATGAGACAGCCTTGTGTGTGGGATAATAAGACAGGCTTATGTGTGTGGGATAATGCGACAGGCCTTGTGTGGGATAATGAGACAGCCTTGTGTGTGGGATAATGAGACAGCCTTGTGTGTGGGATAATGAGACAGGCCTTGTGTGTGGGATAATGAGACAGCCTTGTGTGTGGGATAATGAGACAGCCTTGTGTGTGGGATGAGACAGCCTTGTGTGTGGGATAATGCGACAGCCTTGTGTGGAATAATGAGACAGGCGTGTGTGGGATAATGAGACAGCCTTGTGTGTGGGATAATGAGACAGGCCTTGTGTGTGGGATGAGACAGCCTTGTGTGTGGGATAATGAGACAGCCTTGTGTGTGGGATAATGAGACAGCCTTGTGTGTGGGATGAGACAGCCTTGTGTGTGGGATAATGCGACAGCCTTGTGTGGAATAATGAGACAGGCGTGTGTGTGGGATAATGAGACAGCCTTGTGTGTGGGATAATGAGACAGGCCTTGTGTGTGGGATGAGACAGCCTTGTGTGTGGGATAATGAGACAGCCTTGTGTGTGGGATAATGAGACAGCCTTGTGTGTGGGATGAGACAGCCTTGTGTGTGGGATAATGCGACAGCCTTGTGTGGAATAATGAGACAGGCGTGTGTGTGGGATAATGAGACAGGCTTGTGTGGGATAATGAGACAGCCTTGTGTGTGGGATAATGAGACAGGCTTGTGTGTGGGATAATGAGACAGCCTTGTGTGTGGGATAATGAGAAAGCCTTGTGTGTGGGATAATGAGACAGGCTTGTGTGTGGGATAATGAGTCAGCCTTGTGTGTGGGATGAGACAGCCTTGTGTGTGGGATAATGAGACAGCCTTGTGTGCGGGATAATGAGACAGGCCTTGTGTGTGGGATAATGAGACAGGCTTTGTGTGTGGGATAATAAGACAGCCTTGTGTGTGGGATAATGAGACAGCCTTGTGTGTGGGATAATGAGACAGCCTTATGTGTGGGATAATGAGACAGACTTGTGTGTGGGATAATGAGACAGCCTTGTTCTGTATGGGGTTAATAAGACGGGTCCTGTGCTGAGTCCACAAGTTTTTTGACCAATGGGAAACGGGTTTACGGTAGGTGAGGGGTTAAAAATAGATTCGTGAGGTCACACTGACCTACACCAGACCAGCGGGGAACAAGACCCCGCATTGTGTACAGCAGCTTTTGAATTCGTTAATCTCAGATCACCTGGTGTAGAGCAGCCCTCTTCCTCCCCTCCTCAAGATGTACCTCCACGCCGAGTGTGTGCCCTTGTGATCTATGGCCGGCAGGAGTTAGCGCCCCTGTCAAAAAATCTCCCGTAGCCATAGGCTCTTCTATAACTGGGGCGGCAAAAATTGCCTGCTATTTTTGTCATTAAATCACATTTTTCTTTAATATATTGCCGTGTCGGCCCGGAGTTATGGAACTTTTTGTTCTCAAATGCCCTTAATGCGCCCCGTCCATCAGGGTTAGAGTACTTGTATTTAAAAAAAAATGAAAACGCTATCGGTGAATATTTATTTATGCTCCATAACAGTTAGCTCCGGGTGTGTTTATATTTTGATTTCATCAGCGATATAGAAACCCGTGACGTGAAATATAGATTGGCATTTATTTTCTATTCCCTGTTAAATACTTTTTAATTTGTTCAATGATTCGATCTGACCCAATGAGATGGTTACGTAACTAATTAGCCTTGAGTAGATAATTAACCCTTGCACATGACATGGGGGACAGAGGTATGTGTAGCAACGGGAAATGTTAAAGCACACACACTTGAAATGTCGGCATTTTGTCTATGTCGGCCTTTTGTCCATGTCGGACTTTTATACATATCGGCCTTTGTCTATATCGGCCTTTTATCCATGTTGGCCTTTGACCATGTCGGTCTTTCGTCCATATCGGCCTTTTATCCATGTCGGTCTTTTATCCATGTCGGCCTTTTATCCATGTCGGCCTTTGTCCATGTCGGCTTTTTATCCATGTCGGCCTTTGTCCATATCGGCCTTTTATCCAACACCCCAGACACTTGTCGCAAACTGCCCGAATGTTACATATTTTTAATTGTTTAATTAATTTACCATTGCAAGAAGCGGTTGGGTTACTGGACAGTATAATGTCAGTAATTTGGCTGTCATCAGTGTCACTATTTCGGCCGACTGCCACGTTGTCAGTGTCAGTATTTCGGCTGACAGTCGTGTTGTCAGTAGATGTCAGACTGCCATTCAGATGCCCAAACTCTTATTGAGTTGTTTCTCGATCTGTCTAGTGCCAGACAAACCTCAGAAAATTTATTTCTATAGACATAGAATTTTTTGCATGGAGTCAATGTTCCTGAATGGATTGAGTGGCCCAGCTACGATGAATTTTAATTTATGCCTTGTCGTTGACACACATAGAAAGATGGCAACAACGAAGCATTACAGAAATAGATGGACGGTAACATGAAAGGGCTGGTGATGTTTGTTTTATGTAAGAAAAAATAATTGTTTTCTATCTAGACTAGCAATGTGCGGGCAGAAACAATTTAATTGTCCTGTTTAAAGACCAGTAAAATATTCGGTTCGCTTGTTTCGAGTTTCGAACAACGTAGTCATCTGACCGGCTGTTTAAAGGTTCGACCAGTAAAATATTCGGTTCGCTTGTTTCGAGGTTCGAACATTGAAACTGTTCATTCCATAGATTGTAAGGCTCTAACACTGTCACAGACTGTATAATTAGGTATGTTTATATTATTGTGTTTTACATGAAGTTGCATGAATGAAGAGTACCTGGCTAGCGGAAGAACTGTTTGAGCGATCGTCATGTGTTTTTCCATGTTTTTGGGTGAGATCGCTCATGTACGTAAGGGGAGAGAAAGTAGTGAATAAAAGGGAGAGCAAAAAGGTGAACGGTTGTTGTGTGCTAGAACTTGAACCTGAGGACTGTGGCTGTGAATGTAGGATGTTACTACGACACTTTGTTTCTTGACTGTGATTGTACTTATACCAGTTGTGACCATGGATTTACTATGGGTCTATTAATTCTCTGTACAAAGTGTAAATAAAGTTATTGTTTCACAACTACTGTTGCTCGTATGAGTATATTGAAGAACCCACAATAACAACAAAGAATTCATGTTGTTACATATGGTGTCAGAAGTGGAGGCAATAAAGTGATGTTGCTACATTGTATTACTGTTACTTATGATGTCACAAGTGGTTGAAGAATTGGTGCTACATATGTCAGAAATGGAGATATTACAGTCTGTGGTCTTCCACTGTTTACCAAGTACGTCAAGTTCTTGAAAGTCATCTATCTACACTCAAGTCAGAAGGGTTGCTGTAGTCAAGTCAGACGTTTTGTTCAAGTCAAGTCATCAACGTGATAATTTTTATCACCTTATTTCGATATTGTCTCACCAATGTCGAGTAAATATCGTCTGTGTGTTTTTTCTGTTTGGATTTAGCCGATCAAGTCTTAGTGTTTCTTTTCTACTGTTTGGATTTAGCTGTTCAAGTTTTTTCTATATGGATTAGCTGTTCAAGTTTTTCTACTGTTTGGATTTAGCAGATCAAGTTTATTTTTGTAACTGTTCCTAAACTGTTCCTAAAGATGTCTTATCTAAAACTGGACAAATTTCTACTCTGTAACAGGCTACTAGAACTATTTTGAATTTTTTCAACTTTTTGGAATCAACAAAGTGAACTATTTTTGTACTATATATGTACTATGAACTTTTCTTGGATTACTAGATGTCTCTAATCAACTGAACAAAGCCAGAATACAAGAAAGGGTATTGTAAATTAATTAACATTTATCTATTGTCAACTAATGAATTTATATTTTATGTCATAGAAAATATATCAAAATGTCAAATTTTGAAACATATACAGCACTTGTGAAGGAACTTGACATTCCGAAGGAAGACAGGTTGGCATTTATAAAAGAACTACTAAAGAAAGATGAAGAGAAAGCTGCTAAAGAGAAAGCTGAGAGAAAAGAAGAAGAGAAGGCTAGAGAAGAAAAAGCTGCTAAGGCGAAAGCTGAAGAAAAAGAAGAAGAGAAGGCTAGGAAGGCAGAAGAGAGGGCTAGGAGGTTAGAGGAAAGGAATTGGAAAATAGAAGATGATGAACGAAAACACAAGCATGAAACAGAACTGGAAGAATATATGGAAATGGCGAGGGCACAAGGCATTAAGAAGATGAATAAGCAGATAGCCTGGGCAACCAATCGACTTGAAAAAGACATAGAAGAAGCAAAAGAAGCATGGGACGAAGAAACAGACCAACCCCGACGAGCTCATGGAAATGTATTGAGAGAACTAGATGATATGATAGAAATAGTGTGTAATAGATCAAGAGCTATTACAGACATGCATAAAGAAGAAGACATTTCAGAATTAGATAAAGTAGAAGAGACTGTACAACCAAAAGGAAAGCGGAAAAAAAGAAACAGAAAACAGAGAGCAGATAAAAGGGCTGAAACTATGGAAAAACAAGTTGGCCTACATGAACTAGAATATAAACAAGAACTATTAGAAATGAAAGCTATAACAGACACAAATGAACCAAAATTAGAAAGTGAACAGACAGAATTTAAAGCAGAACTTGAAGAAGTAAATATTGGCAACCTTTGGAATGAAGAACAGAGTAACATAGTCCAGGAAGAATTGAAACCCAAGGATAAAACAGAGGTTGAACTTAATAATGATTTAAAGGTGACAGATACATTAGTATGTCTTAAGATTGACTCTTTTTTGAATGATACGCAGGTACACGAGAATATTATTGAAAGTTGTATCGTAAGTCCATCAGAGAATGGCAGTCAACAAGAAACAAGTCCATCAGAGAATGGCAGTCAACAAGAAACAAGTTCATCAGAGAATGGTAGTCAAAATGATTTAATAAGCCCATCAGTCAATGGCAGTGATGATTTAATAAGTCCATCGGAGAATGGCAGGAATCATGATAAACTAATGATGATTAATGAATCAGTGAACTTAATAAGCCACAATAAAGAGAACGTACCTATTGAGGAGTTACTTAGAAATCTGGAGTCAAACTTTAAAGAAGATATCCTAGAACTCAAGAATAAATTTAACAAAGAAATGGAGAAATTAACACAGAAATTTATGTGTGAATTAGAATCAATAAAGAAGCACAAGGAAGTTAAGAAAGATGAAACAGTAACTAGAAACTACAATGTCATTAATGCACAGAATGAAAGTAAAAGAAATTTAGCAAATTATGAATACAGTCAACATGTTAATAAGAATGTCATTAATGTCATTAATGCACAGAATGAAAGAAAAAGAAATTTAGCAAACTATGAATACAGTCACCATGTTTATAAGAAGCCAAAATCTAGATGTTTTTACTGCGGAAAAACAGGTCATTACCAAAATCAATGTTGGCATAGGTTGGCAAATCAGAGAAGAAACAATTATGTACACAGAAAGTCATGTGAGAAATACAGTAATTTAAGAAATGTATCAACTTCAAATCAGAATAACAAAAGTGTGAATAGGTATACTAATGGAAGTTACCGACGCAACACATATTATGAGAGGCCAAAGCAATGCCATAATATTTATATTGAGTTGGTTGATGAACCAAACCAACATACACAAAGCAAGATAACCACTGACGTTGTTCAGAAACCAGAGGAGAATATTAAAACAAATGAAGTAACACAAGTTACACGAAATCTAGGAAATGATTATGGTAGCACAGCTAAAAGCTACAATTTGAGGGAGAGATGGCATACAGGTCATCGTCAACTGCACGAGAACGATTATTCATGCTATAGAGGATGCTAAGATAAATTATCAATTGACAGTTTATTAATATTATACAGTCTGTAACTGTAATATATAAATATCAAATAATGTGTTTGAGTAAACATAAATTGTGTACTATATCTAAAGAATGTAAACTGTATTATGTTAAACCTATTCTATACTATTAATTAACAGTGAATAAAGTAAATCAAGTAAAAGTTAGAGACTATTATTCCGCATAACAATAAGACGGAAGTCTCAATGATGAATTGTGTGTTAGTCATACCTGTGAAAGGCAATGTTGTTGTGTTGTGACCTAGATATGACTGAAATGGGTCGACTAGGGGAGACAACAAAGTATATTACTCATGCGTGGTAATAACATACCTTGATGATAAGGAAGTCTTTGTTTTTTTACTACATAGGAAATAGTTATTTAAATTATGAGTTGAATTAAGTCTTTGATAATTTCAACTATGTATTATGTTTTGGTAATTAAGTCATTTACCAGACTGGTTTGGTAATTTATTACACTCATTTGTCTTGTTTATACTACAATTACTGGGTAATTGAAATGTTTTTCTTTCTCATATTTGAATATATTACACATAATGCTTGTGCATTAGTCTACAAAGAATGTATTTTCCATGTTTTTTGAGATGTATAAAAATTTTTGTTGTCTGGCACATGGTCCTGCCCTACCAATATTGTATTTATAAATTTTGTTACACAAATGTTTTTTTCTCCTATGTGAATGTATATTGATGCATTAAATATTACATATAATGCTTGTACATTTAAAGTTTTTGTTCAAAACACTGACATATTTTAATTGTCACTGATATAGTCACTACATACTGTTGTTTGTGTATGCACTATAAATTTATGACTACAAGTGCTTAGTCTAAAATGAATATATTTTACTCTACTTTGAATTGTACACAATTTTTTGTTGTCTGGCACATGATCCTGCCCTACCAATATTGTATTTATAAATTTTGTTACACAAAATTTTATTTGAAGGGGGGACGTGTCACAGACTGTATAATTAGGTATGTTTATATTATTGTGTTTTACATGAAGTTGCATGAATGAAGAGTACCTGGCTAGCGGAAGAACTGTTTGAGCGATCGTCATGTGTTTTTCCATGTTTTTGGGTGAGATCGCTCATGTACGTAAGGGGAGAGAAAGTAGTGAATAAAAGGGAGAGCAAAAAGGTGAACGGTTGTTGTGTGCTAGAACTTGAACCTGAGGACTGTGGCTGTGAATGTAGGATGTTACTACGACACTTTGTTTCTTGACTGTGATTGTACTTATACCAGTTGTGACCATGGATTTACTATGGGTCTATTAATTCTCTGTACAAAGTGTAAATAAAGTTATTGTTTCACAACTACTGTTGCTCGTATGAGTATATTGAAGAACCCACAATAACAACAAAGAATTCATGTTGTTACAAACACCAATATGGGTCTGTCTGTTTCAACATTCAAACAATGAATCCATTCAGTTTGCCTGCTTCAAGTCTCGAACAGCGAATCTCTCAGCATCAAACAAAATGGCACCGTTAGTGTTTACTCCTTTAAGTCTAAGTAAAAAAGAAAACTTGTCTGGAAATAGCCTGGTTGGATCCGAGATGGAATAATTATATTGACATAGTCTGAATAAAAGACTATGTAGGCACCATAAAAGAATCCACCCAATGTATTTATTTGACACTAAGCCCCTAGCCCCCCCCCCCCCCCAATATCCTACCCACAGGATGTACTATTTGTTTTAATTATGTGCTATAAATTAGGCAATTTATGCCGTGGCCAAAAATCCAAGTTTTACCATGTGCCATAACTCATCATATTCATATCTTATCGCTCTAATACAAACATGAAATCCCGAACCGATATAAATAGAATGAGACCAAACTAGCGTTTCGTCCAAACAGTGTCGTCAAATAGCCCGCCAAAAACAGCTGGATCAGAAGTAATTGTTTCCGCCTATACCTCGTTAGTGGGGGCCGCCAGAATAGGAGTTCAGAAAAAGTTATTTCCCTTCTGTAGTTTGCAAATCCTCCGTTACATACATGCATACAATATATATATATATATATATATATATATATATATATATATATATATATATATATATATATATATATATATATATATATATATATATGGCCTGTATAAAAGCTTTGTGATGGTAAGTGGTGAACTGGGAGTCGGCCGAACGGAAAATTGACCTTGATAGTTTGGCTCGTTATCTCCTACAGAAAAGTTGTCTGAAATATTTCTTTACCTCTCGTTATATCAGGATCTACTGCCCCCCCCCCCCCACACACACAACAGCTCCCCACCCCTACCATATTAACTCTCCTACCCTCACAACTCAGCACCCCCACACCCTCACTTCAAGGCCCGTTATCGCCCTTTCAAGTGTACTGTACAGATTTGATTCCGACTCGGTCTTCTCCCCTAGGTGTTTTGGTCCGCTCAGATTTAAGTCCCCTTGCTGGAGCCACTTAACTTAGAGCTGAAGTTCGAGCTCTCCCCCCTCTCCCCCCCCCCCCCCCCCATTCTTCCAACAACTTGTCCGATCTGTCTGACCTCTCGTGTGCTCAATTATTTTTTTCCCTGACCGAGTTTTTGTCGACGGTCTCTTCTAGACGTCATTAATGAGAAGTGCAATTAAATTAAAAGGGGAGATAATTACAATAGACTATCTCCCAAATTCCTGACTTAATGTGTCTAGGATGTTGAAGACACTAACACGTTCTGTTTCGACTATTGTATAGACAACAGACATGATTAGAAATCGTGACCATGTTACATAACACAGAATTCTAAATTTTGACCAACCACTTTTAACGCTATAGATCATTTGATAGAAAATTCGGTTCTCATTATTAAACATTTCCAGGAACTCACTGCCCCCCCCCCCCCCGCCTTATAACACATGTAAGTATTTGTCCACTCAAAATCTGTGTTAATTTTATAATCAAATCCGTTGATAGCATCGTTTTATTTTACTTCCAAAAATAAGTTGAATTAATTTACTGAAAACGTGTAAAGACTTTCTTGTGTTATAAGGGGATGGCGAGGTATACAATACTAGCCTTCATACAATATAAGAATAGAGGATGATAGCGGCAGCATCTTACTGTAGACTGTATGCGTACTTTGGTGCGGTTTCTGTATGTTAGGTGTGCAACGTTAAGGGTCTTTGTGTGTATATGTGTGTATGCAGGTAAGTTAAGGAAGGTAATATGTGTGTTTGTGAGCATGGGACGTTTGGTATGGTTTTAACAGTAGTGAGTGTGTGTGTGTATGCAGGTACATTACGGTTGGTCAGTGTGTGTGTACAGGTACATTAAGGTTATTCAGTGTGTGTGTGTGTGTGCAGGTACACTAAGGTTACTGAGTGTGTGTGCGTGTGTGTACAGGTACATTAAGGTAACTCAGTGTGTATGTGTGTGTGTGTGTACAGGTACATTAAGGTAACTCAGTGTGTGTGTGTGTACAGGTACATTAAGGTAACTAAGTGTGTATGTGTGTGTGTACAGGTACATTAAGGTTACTCAGTGTGTGTATGTATGTTACATTAAGGTTACTCAGTGTGTGTGTGTGTGTGTGTGTGTGTGTGTGTACTGTGATGTTTAGAGTTCACCGAGTCTGCTGAAGATTGTTGTAAGGGGAGACAAATGTGAGTTGATACAACTCAGATGTTTGTTGCTGGTTCATTAGCCCGTTGTTCTGGAGTTGCTCAGCTCGCTGATAACTTCCCTTGCCATTATGATCACATCCTTACCGTAAGCGGACGTAAGGGAGGTTTGTATTTCAAAAGCAAATTACAAAAACTGTCTAAGCTATTCCCACACATTACCTGAATTTTTCCAGGCATCGTCTGAATTATTTTCACACCTTACATGAGCTATTCCCAATCCCCATTTCACATTTCGAGTCAGGCATGTCAGATACTAAATAGAGCTGAGTCGACTCATGACTAAATCCTTAGGTTTACCGTAAAATCTTAAAAGACGGACCTACACTAATTATAATTTAAGCTTAGTTCTTTGCTCATTTTTTTCATAATTCTACGTTATAAAAGTTTGAACCTGAACAATCTAATATATAAAGCTCAGTTCTGTAACGTGTGGCAAAAAAGTTTGTCGTTGACACTTCTATGGATTTAAGTGTTAGATTTTTTATCGTGCTCATAGTCTAAATGTACGAGTCAAAAAATTACCATTGAAAGTCTTTAAAAACAATTTTCACTCTATTTACTTAGAAGAATAATTTTCAATTATGAACGCGACATAAAATTTTTAAAAAGTGTATCGACGTTTATAAAATTTCTAAAATTGTGTCGGAAATGTATTGACTGCACAGTTACTTCCCTTTAATAAAAAAAATTCTTAAGAAGAAAGAATTTACATTTTATTACTTTGTTTTTGGTGTTAAGAAAAAAAAATAATTACGTAATTAGCGGGGATTGATTAAGTGCAATGTCGTTAGGTATTTTTAACACTGCCTTTTATTTATTCTATACACTGAACATACTGTTCAATATTTTTTTTTTAAATCAATAACATTTAATAAGCCAGGTCCTACAAATCCTATATGTTTATTTCTTTCCATTTACGGATAAGCTTGGAGTATTATCATTTTTGTTCACTAAATTGAAACAGGCGCGTCCGCCGGCGCCCTTGCACGGTTCGATTTGGCACCCTGGGCTATCATGTGAGCGCTATGCTGCATAATTTTGTTTTTAACAGTGCGATAGACTATGGATAAGAAAGGTTACTATAGTCTTTAAGTGAATCAAATCCGGGCGTCCTCCGGCACCCCGACAGGGTGCTATTTGGCGCCCCGGGCCTTCCGGTGTACGCTATGGTATATACGTTCGCGTGAGTTCAAAAGACTATGAATATGTTATGTACGATAGTCGTTTACTAAGTTCAATCAGGCGGTGACGTCATGGTGCGTCCTCTGGCGCCCAGACAGGGTGCTATTTGGGGTCCCGGGCCTACGTTCATTAAAGTGAGTGCAAAAGACTATGAATAAGTTGGGGTACTATAGTCGTTTATTAAGCTGAAACAGGCGATTCCGCCCCGGGCTAGACTCTGAGCACTGTGCGTTTATGTTCGCGTTTGTGTTTTCTTTGTGTTTAGGTTGGGTTTGCGTTAGTGGTTGCGTTTTGATTTGGTTCGTTTTTGTTCTTTCTTTTTTCGTTTTCGTTTGTGTTTTATTTTCTTTGCGTTTGTGTTTGTATTTGTGTTTGTGGTTGGTTTTGCGTTTGTATTTGGTTTGTTTTCGTTTGCTTTTTCGTTTGTTTTTTTCTTTGTGTTCGTATTGGTGTTTGTGGTTGTGGTTGGGTTAGTTGTTAGGTTTTTGTTTTCGTTTGTATTTGTAATTGTGTTAGCGTTATGTTTGCGTTTTGTTGTTTTGGTTTAGGTTTTGGTGTGCAATGCCGGGTTTATGATGATTACTAAACACACAGGTAATGGTCTTTAACAGAAAGGTTTTTCACAGAAGCCAGAGCAGGGCCTGGCCGGGACGGCTAGTACAATATAAACATTGAATGAAAAATACTGTGAGAGGGATTATTTTACTTAAAGTAACGCACTCCTTGTCTTCTTGATCAAACAATTTTGTTGTTGTTCTAATTGCATTAGTTTCCCCTATTTATTCATTAAAATCTATTTTTAAGGTGCTGAACTTAAATTGTTGATAACCATATGCATCTATTTGCTGAAATTACGACTGCCTAAAAAAAAAAGTCAATGTAAATTAAATAATAATTCAAATTATTAATTTAATTTAATGTATGCTTGTGTAAGAAACGCGAGACATCTAAGATTCTACTAAGCCCATGATAAATAGTCCCGCTTGAAGATGAGTCCACGAAACGCGAGATGTTTAAGGCAATTCTTGACTCATAAAACGAAAAAAAACTGCTGTTGAAGGAGTTTGGAAATACCCTTCTAGAAAGTGATTAAAAATTGTGAGAGAAAGGAGAAATGTCTCTCGTCATCTTGTCCCACGATTGTTCCACTCGGCGACAAAGCCCGGCAAGGTTCGTGTACTTGATTGTACTGTTGAGACAAATCCTCTTACGTTCTTACGTCCCCTGTCTGGCGTTACGGCTTATAGGGGGAATAACCGAAATCTTCAAGATGCAAAGTCATTCAGAGGGACGGGGATATCAGAGGGGCGGAGATGAGGGGTGGGGATATCAGAGAACGATAGGGGGGGGGGGGAATCAAAGTACGGGAGTGAAAGCGGTCTGATTTTCTATTTCTCAATTCAATCGTGCTATTTGAATTCCGTACGACTGGAAATTTTGGCGTGGTCTTGCTCTAGGCTATAAGGATGATTCAGGATCTTGCGTGATTTTGCTACATTTTATACAGGGATCTTTCGTGATCTTGCTCTAGGTTATACAGTGATCTTACGTGATCTTGCTCTAGGTTAAACAGTGATCTTACGTGATCTTGCTCTAGGTTAAACAGTGATCTTACGTGATCTTGCTCTAGGTTAAACAGTGATCTTACGTGATCTTGCTCTAGGTTATAAGGATGTTACAGGATCTTTCGTGATCTTGATCTAGGTTATACAGTGATCTTACATGATCTTGCTCTAGGTTATACAGTGATCTTACGTGATCTTGCTCTAGGTTATAAGGAATTCTATGGATGAAGGTACTGGTGAGTTTATAGACAAATGTGTGTTAGGATGGTAATAAAAGTAATTCTCACACGGCAACACATTTGTATTCTGTTTAATTTAATTTTGAAATTGATTCCAATGATGATTGTTTCAATTCAACTAAAATTCTTCAATAAAAAAAGTATTTTCACAACCTATTCCATAATTTATCTGTCACCATAGCAACCATAGCAACCATACAAACAATCCGACAAAAATACCTCGCGTTTGGATCAATCAATTAACCCAGTAAATTATTGACCCGTGTAATCGAACCCTGTCAAATAGCCTCCACTAGAATCATTGTCCACGTCACCTTATCAGAAGTCGAGTGACCTTGTACAAGGTCAGATATCATCAATACACAAGCCCACTTCCGGTCTGCTAGTGCATCACTACGATCACGTGTTCCCTATTTCCGGTTCCCCATTTCCTCCCCGCCCACAATCCAATCACCCTTGGTTGGTTTCGTGGACAAGACGGTCTTTGATTGGTTCTTAGAGATCAGATATAAACACGCCAATGTAAGCTTGACATCTTTGATTACATCACTGGTCACATACAGATCAGATATAAACACATTAATGTAAGCTGGACATCTTTCATTACATCACTGGTCACATATACATCAGATATAAACACGCCAATGTAAGCTGGACATCTTTCATTACATCACTGGTCACATAGAGATCAGATATAAACACATTAATGTAAGCTGCACAACATCTTTGATTACATAACTTGTCACCCAGACCAGTGATCAGATATAAACAGCAATGTTTTATTGGCACGTCTTAGATTACAACTGCTATTCACAATATAATTACATAACTGTACGCAAGTTGTTACCCTCAAATTGTTGAATACAACCAACAGTTATCAGAGCAAACTACAATTCCATGCTTTACACCTAAACGCTAGTGTTAATAAATTATCTTTACATTAATAAAAAAAATTCTGAACTTACTTAATTCTTACATCTATTTATTTATTTTTTTTTCTTTCAATCTATTTCTTGCATTTGAACTCATATTTTTTCGTTCATAGTAAAAATATTTTTAACTTTTTGTAAATACTTTTTCTCTTTTGACATCGTATGTTATGTGTTTAATACGGTGTTTAAAATGTATAGCCTTAACACAGTTTGAACTAAGTGCACTTAAACCTAGTGTCGGTAGAACGTGAATCTACGAGATAAGTTTGGATTGAACGAGGCGCAAAAAGTCTTCACACACGGCAAATCTTCAGGTGTTAGAGAGTAACAATACCTGGGTTTCTAGACAATAATACCTGAGTTTCAGGTGTCGCAGAACGATCCGCACCATTACCTTCCTCTCTACCTGCAGACATACCTGGAATTTTTACCGGCACCAGAATTTTGTGTCAGGGCGGCATGTTTGAAAGCTGAAGGGGGAACCCCTCTGTGTAAACACCTCGAGTTTCTACAGGTGGCGCATGGGGGTGGGGTTAGTTTACGTGGGGTGTGGACCCCCCTCCCCGGCGGATGAATCGATTTCCTTCAAGTGTTTTTGTGGCAGCAGATGTTTCATTAAAGGAGATCGCGTAGGGCATCAGATAAACAACGGTTGTTTATAGACTCCTGACGCATCTCGATTGTTCTGTGTTGACGCCGATGTTGGTGGGCGTCACAGATGGTGACAACAATGTACTGTTACTGTCTTTAGAGGGGGGGGGGCGATTATTTGGTCTATAGTGGTCTATACAATATACTTATATAAATAAATAAATGCACTGATACAGATGGTGACAACAATGTACTGTTACTGTCTTTAGAGGGGGGGGGGCGATTATTTGGTCTATAGTGGTCTATACAATATACTTATATAAATAAATAAATGCACTGATACAGATGGCGACAACAATGTACCGTTACCGTCTTGAGAGGGGGGGGGCGATTATTTGGTCTATAGTGGTCTATACAATATACTTATATAAATAAATAAATGCACTGATACAGATGGTGACAACAATGTACTGTTACTGTCTTTAGAGGGGGGGGGGGGCGATTGTTTGGTCTATGGTAGTCTATACAATAAACGTAAATAAATAAATAAACGGATACTTAAAGGAGAAATCAATAAATGAATATATATATATATATATATATATATATATATATATATATATATATATATATATATATATATATATATATATATATGCGAATATAAAGAGAGACGTTGTAATCGAGTAGGTCTACCTTTAACTCCCACCCCTCATCAACACAAGCAGACGACCAAAGACAAGTTAAGTACCGTGTCCATTGATCACATAACGACAGCTGCTCCCTATCGTGTGTATGGCGAGTAACTTCCCTTTGTGTTGTTAGTGTGGTTTGGTTTAAAGACACCAGGCTCCTACGTCTTGTCGTTTTAATGCTGGGGATTTAAGGCGAGATGGGTTGGAGTGTAGGTCACTAGGAGATGGACGGATGTGTGGGTTATGGGTGGGGTGACGGGTGGGGTGATGGGTGGGGTGATGGGTGGGGTGACCGGTGAGGGGGTGATGTTATGGGCGGTGATGGGTTTTGTGATGGGTGGGGTGATGGGTGGTGTGATGGGTGATGTTATGGGTGGTGATGAGTTTTGTGATGGGGGGGGGGGGGTGATGGGTGGTGTGATGGGTGATGTTATGGGTGGTGATGAGTTTTGTGATGGGTGGTGTGGGGTGATTGGTGATGGATGGGGTGATGGATGGGTGGTGTGGTGGGTGGTGTAATTGGTGTTGTAGGGTAATGGGTGGTGATATGTGGGGTAAAGTGTATGGTGATGGGTGTGGTGATGGGTGGTGTGGTGGTGTGGTGGCTGGTGATTGATGGTGTGGGGTGATGAGTGGTGGTGGGCGTGAGGGGCTTGCGGTAATAAATGAACTGCCTAAAATGCTTGCACCATTTGACATCAATTGAAAGTTTCATTTCCAAGCCTTATCATACGTTGTCACATACAAATTCCTATAAATAAACCGTATGTCACATACAAAGACCTATAAGAAAACCATATTGCATTGCGTAACCCACTCCCAAAGCTCCCCGCCCCTCCCTTCTCCTTACTATTTCACCCACCCAGCTAAAGATGCGGAACAAACGGGTTTTACGCCCCTGAACATAAGATGTTTAATTAAGCATATTACTCGTCTAGTTCATCTTATAATAGTCAAGCAAATATTCCTTTCATCAGAGTACCGCCTCATTACATGTCTCACATAGCGAGACAATTCATCGTCTTCGATACTTATCTAAATCTCAAGACATTCAGACCTTCCTGTCATGCTCTATTTATCACAGCATCAAATTAGTTCCTTAGCTCAAGAAATATATACGACATTCTGCTGTTACCTCTATTAAAAACTAGACCATTTTTTTCCTGTGAGGAGAATAATGCAACCTATCATAATGCACGGTTTAAGATTGCTTGGTTGAAAACGAGGCCAGTATTCTAGGTCAATTTCTCTTCAACTTTGGGGTCGTTTTATAGACCGTAGCACCCCGGATTCCTTTATGGTCAATTTACTTCATTGCGATTGGCTGATTTAATCGTGGATTGGTTTTATGATAGGATTGGGAATTCCCTATCGTGTGCTAGTTTTTTTATGATCATGAGATCTTATCATTTCCGTGGGGTTATGGCTAATACTTTATGCTTGTTTATGTGCAGAATGTATGATCACGTTCGTGAATGTAGTTCAGCGTGGTCATGTTGTTATTGACATATGGTGTTGGAATACTTGTGGGACTGGGTACTGCTCAACACATCCAGCTGTTAGAAGGTTTGGGAGCTCTAGTTGGGTCGTTTTGTTTTGCAAGTTTAGCGTTGAAAATACTTTCTAATGTCCTTCATTGGCCACATAGAAGACTGGCAATGTCCGTAGCTGACCACGCACACGACTGGCAATGTCCTTAACGGACCACAAACAAGACACCAATGTCCTTAACTGACCAAAAACAAGACCGCCAATGTCCTTAGCTGACCACAAACAAGACTGACAATGTCATTAACTGGTCATACACAAAACTTTCAGTTGACTGAGACACCACGAGACTAGCTGAGAGTTACAATTTTCTAGCACCAAACACATTCCGTCACCAAACCTTCCCAAAACGCTGAGAAAATGTGTCGAGTCCGTTTATTTATAGCCCTCAGATTTCAACACACAGCTCACTTCCTGGTCTAGCCACCCCCCCCCCCCCCCCCAAAGGCGACCCTCGAACTTCGGACCAGAAGTGACATTAGCAGACGCCTGAAAAACCCCGCGCCCCTAATGCGTCCGCCTGACGTCATCACTTTGCGTCCGACTCGCTCGCGTCCAATTGGTCCATCTGCTGCAAGTCATCCGTCAAAGTCATGTCTTATTTACCCGCATCGGGTGACTGGACCCGCGGCTATGCCACTTCCGGTGCCTCGCTGGCCTGGGACCTGAACTGGAACTGACACTTGTCCGGTCTGGTATAGGGTGATAGTTTTAACCCCCGCTTTTTTTTTATTTCACCACTCTCTGGCGTCCGTATAGGAAGATGTGTGGGTGGGTGGGGGGGGGGGGGGGTGTGATGGTCGGGGCAGGGAAAATTTGAGGATTAGAGCTGTTGATGTCTTGGTAAACTTGATTTTGAGGAATAGAAATTATCAAATGCACTGTAAGTTGATGGGGTTGTCTATACATCCCGACCTCTCATCCGTCCCGCCCCCTCATGTTTTTGTCGGTTTGTTCCACTTCTCCATATTTGATTAATGTTATTTTATAAGCAGCATCTTGTGCAAGCACCGTGTTACCGAGCACTTCACTGGGAGAATGGTGAGATTCTGTTGCGCAGTTGTAGCGTGAATTTTAAGTACTATTTTTTTAGATCATATTTCAGCAGTTGAATTGAAAATACTATTTTTGTAATCATAGCGTTAGTGTGGATTTTAAAGAGATAAAAATACACCATTGACATTAACAATAATTTATTTTACAATAATAAAAAAATAACCTTTCTACCTTGTTTTCTTGAGAATTCTTTAAATTAATAAACTGTGAATTATTAAACTGTATGTAAGTTTGATATAACAAAGGATGAGCTACATTTTTATACATGCTACTTCACTGCAGACTTTAAAAGCTAGTTTTGTAATGCTAAAGTTAAGCTGTTATCACATATGTGACGAGTCTATAATTCATACATTCGAGTTCTCCTTATTTATGTCCCTTCTGATTTGAGTAGTCTCCCCTGACCAGATTTATTTCCCCTGACCTGGTTTGTTTACCTTGACTTATTTCCCATTACCTGAATTGTTTCCCTTGACTTGAGTTGTTTCTCCTAACGTGAATTACTCACCTGACTTGTCCTTTCCCTTAATTTGAGTTGTTCTATTTGCATTGAGTATCCTCCCCTGACCTAATTTAACCACTGACTTTACTTACCGTGGCCTTATTTATTTTCCCCTGACTTTACCATGGCCTTATTTATTTCCCCTGACTTTACTTACCGTGGCCTTATTTATTTCCCTTGACTTTACTTTCTATGACATGAGTTGTTTCCCTCTACTTGATTGTCTTCCCCTGACTTGAATAGTTCCCCCTGTGTACACCTGACACACGTGAGTTATACCCCTGTACACTCAGCCCCCCCCCCCCCCTCAAGACAAGATGTTACCGGTATGTTTCCGGCGATGTTGTTCGCGACCGATCAATAACGTATCGATTAAGAGCAAATATTGACTGACGACGGAGGATAATATTGAAGATGACCGGATTTTAGACTTGGCCAAGCTCGCTCCCGTAAGTTGTAATTACATTTGTCTTTAATTGAACCACTAGAAACATGGCGCACGTTGAATTTGGTTAAGTAAAAGGTCAAGGTTAAGAAGTACTCACACAGTGACACACGATGCACGTGAGCTGGTGTCCTGCTGTTGGTGCTGGTGAGTTTAGCAGTTGTTCGCGTGAGTTTCTGTGACGTTATTTGATGTGAGTAGGGTTGTCAGTTATTAAGATACGTTTCTGTAACATTATTTGATGTAGGTAGGTTTGTCAGTTAGTTACGTAAACAACTGTCACATAATTTGATGCTAGTAGTTTTGTCGGTAACTCAAGTAAGCTACTTTGACTATTTGCTACCAGTGACTTAGCCCCATGTAATCTATTCTGTAAGTTCTAGTTCTAATTTGTAATAATTGTTTTCGAGTCATTTATACCTCCATTTGCTTTCCCCTTCAATATAGTTAACAGTATCATCCTGCCCCCTCCCCCCCCCCCCCCAATTCAGATGGTTCTCCCTCACTTAAAACATAGACCTAACTCCCCACATGAACATAGTTGCACCCATACCTCAGTGTGGCAGTGGCAGTGTACACACAGTGTGTACCATCCAACATATAGAGTTGATTTATTCAAGACAGTGTGTACCATCCATCATATAGAGTCGATTGATAAACTCACCACCCGTCCATACTAAGGCAGGACGACACTACGTTTATCTTTGATATGGTTCCACATCTCCAAGACTGGTTTAATAGACTAACAGGAATGTGATAAGTCAACGACCCCATCAAACCACTAGGGATACATTACACTGTACTTTACAGACCGAGAATAGACAGCACTCTGCGTGTAATGGGGTGATTTAAAAAGTATCACGCCACTCTTAACTGCTACATATCTCGACTCATTAAAACATATATCTCTAAACGACGCGGCAGCTGAAAGTATTACCTGGAGTTTTCTTGACTTGGTGAGTTACCTGGGCATTGACTTGAATAAACACATTGGAGGGTATTCGGCGGTGTAGAAAATGTTTTTGTAGGGCTGTTGATGTGAACCTACAGGTTTTGATGTGAACCTACAGGTTTTGAGAACAAACCTACAGGTCGTCAGGTCATGTGATCTGTCACTTAATGTCATACTGTTATTTAGAGGTTTTTACCGTGCGATTATTATAGAGGCTATTTTAGAGGCTATTCCCGTACGGTTATTTTAGAGGCTATTGCCGTACGGTTATTTCAGAGGCTATTCCCGTACGGTTATTTTAGAGGCTATTCCCGTACGGTTATTTTAGAGGCTATTCCCGTATGGTTATTTTAGAGGCTATTCCCGTACGGTTATTTTAGAGGGTATTGCCGTATGGTTATTTTAGAGGCTATTCCCGTACGGTTATTTTAGAGGCTATTCCCGTATGGTTATTTTAGAGGCTATTCCCGTACGGTTATTTTAGAGGGTATTGCCGTATGGTTATTTTAGAGGCTATTCCCGTACGGTTATTTTAGAGGCTATTCCCGTATGGTTATTTTAGAGGCTATTCCCGTACGGTTATTTTAGAGGGTATTGCCGTATGGTTATTTTAGAGGCTATTCCCGTACGGTTATTTTAGAGGGTATTGCCGTATGGTTATTTTAGAGGCTATTCCCGTACGGTTATTTTAGAGGGTATTCCCGTATGGTTATTTAAGAGGCGATAGCCGTACGGTTATTTTAGAGGGTATTGCCGTATGGTTATTTAAGAGGCGATAGCCGTACGGTTTTTTAGAGACTATTCCCTTGCTGTTATTTTAACGGCTATTCCCGTACATCTATTCCACTTTGTCCTATTATAAGCACAGGTTTCACCTAATTAAATAAACGTATTTCGGTGTGTATTGCCAAATTTATTTTTAGATTACTTAATTAAAATATATATTACTGTCTCAGGGCAGTAAAAACATATCAGTTATTTACACTAATGGGAGATGTTAATTTTGTAAATTGACTGGATATTTGAACTGTGCGAAGTCTGAAGTAAAGTGCAGCTGTAGATATATATATATATATATATATATATATATATATATATATATATATATATATATATATGTTCGTTAAAATAAAGTGCGGCCTTGTTTTTAATTACACCCTGGCTGTACATAATATGACTAGGCATGCTGCCCAGCTTCGCTTAGGCTTTCGAAAACATTGAGAATTTGAATGCTTAATTAATTCGCCCGAGGGTCGGTCTACAACCTCAGGAGTTATGAAGAGATTCCTACGTGGACATTTTTTTTCGATTTATAGCTCATATAAGGCGCCGGTCAGTCGAGGTCAGTTTTGACTCCCTCATCGTAGACTTTTCGGCCAACCGGCCCCCGTGTTCTGTCGCCCCAAGGCAAGATCCTGCCAAATTTGAAGCGCCTGCGGCGCCGGGAAGTGCCCTATCGGGCACCCGACAACTTTGCTTTATATATTATAGTTTAGCAAATTGCATAGATAAACAAAGATTTCAATAAAGTAATTAAGGCCTGAAATACTTTAGTAGAGAAATGTATTATTTGAATAGATTCTAGATCTAGGTAGGGTCTACATCTGTGTAAGTCTAGTTTTTCCGTAGATCTAGATCATCTAGATCTAGAAATAGATCTAGAATCTCTAGATCTAGAATCCTAATAGAATTTTTTTTTAAAGTTTAGCCTGAGCAAAATTGTATTGCATAAATTTTATAGCGTACGTAGATCTAAATCAAATTTGAATGAAATAGTTCATTTCTTTTTATTCTAAACACGGCAGATGACGTTATTATTTAATGTATAAACATTAGTGACGTCACTGTTTTATGCATTCTTTTTCACCACTATAAACGCTTTTCCTGTTGCATAATTAAAACTGTTTCTGTACATTCGAATACGCCTTTATTTTTTTATTTTTCTTCTTTAAATAAAATTGTGGTTATACATTTAAAACATCTAACATATTATTTTCAACAAAAGTCCGTATAAAGGTATCCATATATCGCTGCCGATTCTGACGTGATATCCGGCGAAAATATTTTGCGGACAGACAGAGAGAGAGAGAGAGAAGTGCGCACATGGGCTATTATATATTAGGATTACACGAAGAAGAAACATTGGATACATTACTACAGGTTTAGATAGAGTCCACAGATTAGGATTTAAAAATAAATACACGGTAGCGGGTTCTTCTGAGTAGGCTTTTGGGTCTAATCGTATAGTGTGGGTCTAATTGTATCTTGTTGTATCTTGTGGGTCTAATTATATCTTGTTGTATCTTGTGGGTCTAATTGTATCTTGGTAGTTTTCTTCCTTGGGGTCAAGGATTAGTTTGCGTTTGGGATTAGCGATACGCTCAGGTTTCAAGTTATAGTCAGAGATGTGGTTAGTGTTTAGAGTAGAATTTAGGGTAGGATTAAGGTTGGATTAAGGGAGGATTAAGGTTGGATTAGAGTAGGATAAGTGTAGGGTAGGGTTTGGCTCGTTCTTTTTGCAAAAATAACTGTCATGACGATTTAATAGTTATACTAACGCTAATTTAGCATCGAGCTAACCTTCCCTCCACAAAATATCACATACTAGACAAAACATTACATTAGACAAAATATAGGAGGTAGGCATGGTTGGGTCGGTAAAGCTCATGGCTGCAAGACCGAAAGTCCTGAGATCGAACACTCCGTGCTGGTTAGGCACCATAGATGGTAACAGAAACCCAGGAGAGACAACTCTAAACTCAAACAACTGCTGCCTTGTACTTGGTTCGTGGTTAGACAAAGTAAGTAAATAAGGAAAAAAAAACAGTATGCGGAAATCGGAGTCAACGACCTATAAGGTGCTTTCTAGGTTGACACAGTGGAGGGAAATCTCGTCCAACATTGGAATCTAGACATTATAGACAAAATCATAAAGCACATTACTTTAGACAAAACACATTACATTAAACTAAACACATAACATTAAACAAAAACATTACATTTTTAAAAAAAAACATTACATTTTTTTTTTAAATTACATTTTTAAAAATATTACATTTTTAAAAAACAATACTACAAAACACACTGCATTCGACAAAGCATATATTATACATATCCGATAAAAACTGTTCATAAACGGTTCACTAGCAGGCATTGAAGACCTTCAGACAACATGCAGTCAACACACCTACACGTATATTTATTAAAGTTAAAGAGTGGACGGTATGTTGGCTCATGAAGGTTATATACGCGATTCAATTAGTTATACTTACGTGCAAATTTTACTTTTAAACTGCTTTATTATTTATCCTGTTTCAATAACTCATTCTTACTTGTCCACTGAAAGCTGATATTTATCTGGCCAACTTTCACGGAAGAGAGGCTGTTTCTAGGTCACATGACGATATGCAACATAAAAAAATTGATGCCGGCTAAATAAGGGGTGATAATTCGCATAAAAAATGGGGAGGTAATAAAATGGTAAAAACTTGCATTAACACCCACAGTGAAGGTTGGACATGCGCACTAAGAGATAACAGCCCATCTAATTGCAAACGTCACAAAAATGTCTCATTATCCGGTGTAGGAAATATCAAAAAGACGCGAGGGGAGGTCACTTCCTATACGTCAAGGGTCAATAGAATGGGATAAAAAATTAACAAGATTTTTTTCCCCTTCTAATTAACATACGCTACAATCGCTTAGTGTAAGGGACGCAACTTTTTCTGTTGCTAATCAGGAAATCGTGAGCACGTCAATATTTATGGCTGCTGGACATTTGATAGGCTACACGTGTTTTTCTCGTGTCACTCTCAGGCTTTGAGCATCCCGCAACATGTGAAAACTACCTAAATGTTGATACAGGATAACGTACAAATATAAAGCAATGTTGTTATTTTTTTTAATCCGTTCATACCAGTGTAACCGATGCGTTAGGTAGAAAAGTTCACCATTATGTTTTAGCATTTTTCACTTTTGTGTTTTCTTCATTATTTTTTTGTGTGTTTCTTTTGAGAAACTTTAAATTTTGTGTTTAAAGAAATTTCAATTTTGTCTTTTGTTCACTTCTTGTGTATAGTTTAGGAACTTTCACCTGTGTGTTCCTCTTTAGGAAATTTGTGTTTTTCTTAGAAGTAACTTAAACTTTTATATTTATTTCTAATGATTTTAGGACTTTTATTTTCCCTGTTTTTATTTAATATCAAAAGGCCGCCAAAAATGTTCACAATTTTATTTGATTCGTTTAAATTTCATAGTGAGTTAAAAGAAAGTTTTTTTTAATAAAATACTTAAAAAAAACTTTTTAAAAAACCACGTTTTTCTTGTGGACTAAAAAGTAGAAAATAACTATTTACATACATTTGATGACAAAAAACGTGGGTCGGGCTGATGGGTCGGGAAATTTGATGGTGAACGTACCCACGTTTTTTGTCATCAAATGTATGTAAATAGTTATTTTCTACTTTTTAGTCCACAAGAAAAACGTGGTTTTTTAAAAAGTTTTTTTTAAGTATTTTATTTTCTCCTTTTTAGTCCGTTGCTACACATGAAAAACGTGGTTTTTAAAAAAGTTTTTTATATAGTTTATTTTCTACTTTATCTAATGACTTGATTAAGTATGAATTGACTAAGTGTTTATAAATACACGGACTAAAAAAATCTTGAGCGACCAGGATTCGAACCTGGGTTGTCGCGGCCACAACGCGAAGTACTAACCACTATACGATCACGGCCAGCGCGCTCACATCGATTGGGGCCGAAGTAACTGTGTCAATAATCCTCCAGTCTTGTCGGTATCTTTAGAAATCATGTCCTCAATTTTATGGTCCTTGGGGCGTAATTAAATTAAGCTAATTACGGTCTCTAATTGCTAGTTTGTATGATTGCATCTGAAATTGTTAGGCGAAAGTAACCTGCATGCCAAATTTCAGATCTATAGAGCAATCAGAAGTGGGCTAATTTTCGATGTCAATTTTAACAACAAACACACAAACGCGAAGCTGAGTTAATAAAAACGTGTTAAAAATCAAAACGTGTCTTGTAATGATTTAGCTACAAGAGGAAGCATCGCTAGTAAAACAAAACAGCAAGCCAAAATGTTTTGATAGACAAATTACATTTGAAAAAGAAAATACACGATATCGTCGGCGGTAGAGAAAATAATTTATTTGATGTTAAGATCGACGTTAGTTTATTATTTGATGTTGCGATGGAGGTATGCACATAGAGAAAAAATAATTTAGTTATTGTATTGAAACCAGAAGAAAAAGGTTGAGATAGTGCAAGATTTGTTTGACGCTAACAAATACAGGACTGGAGATAAAACATTCAGACGAAATAATTAATCACGTTTTAATTAAGGGAGAGATAGATAATGTGCATGATGGCAGTTTATGACCTGATGACGAATACAAATGAAAGCAAATGTTATTTTAATTGTGGGTTATTTTAAGATGGTGTTGGCGGGACGTTTAATGGGGGATAGCATAGATCCTGGGGTGGGGACGACGGGAGGGGGTAAGGGACGGGAGAGTTAGATTGGTGGGGTGGGGTCGGAAATAAGTGGAGTAGAAAAGAAGATGGAGTTTAATATCGACTTAATTGTGTATTTGTGTTATTTGTACAGAAAGTCTTAACATTTTTCTTGTATACACGATTTTAACGTATTTATTGTTCGCAAGACATTGGCGTGGTTGTTGTGTATAGTTACATGATCTACGGTATTTTTAACCGCAGCAAAAAACCTAGAGACACCTAGAATGTTCTGTCCATGACCCTAAATCGTCAGACAGATGAGCTCTGACCATGGGGAAAAACTGTCTATAGAGGGCAAATGAAATCAGCGGCAGATGGGGAGTGGGGAAGGGGAGGGGGGGGACCCATCTTCGGGTTGTACATATTGGATCTGACATCAGTACTGTGGCGAGTCTGAAAGGGTTAACGCTTCTATTTCAGCTAAACACGACATTTGTGGTGAGAGGGTTAACGCTTCTATTTCAGCTAAACACGACATTTGTGGTGAGAGGGTTAACGCTTCTATTTCAGCTAAACACGACATTTGTTGCGAGAGGGTTACCGCTTCTATTTCAGCTAAACACGACATTTGTTGCGAGAGGGTTACCGCTTCTATTTCAGCTAAACACGACATTTGTGGTGAGAGGGTTAACGCTTCTATTTCAGCTAAACACGACATTTGTGGTGAGAGGGTTAACGCTTCTATTTCAGCTAAACACGACATTTGTGGTGAGAGGCGTGGCACAGTAATGGGCCGGTACGGTTAGCAGACATAGCAAGGTCACCTACATAGCAAGGTCACCCACATAGCAGAGTCACCCACATAGCAAGGTCACCCACATAGCAGAGTCACCCACATAGCAGAGTCACCCACATAGCAGAGTCACTCACATAGCAGAGTCACCCACATAGCAGAGTCACCCACATAGCAGAGTCACCCACATAGCAGAGTCACCCACATAGCAGAGTCACCCACATAGCAGAGTCACCCACATAGCAGAGTCACTCACATAGCAGAGTCACCCACATAGCAGAGTCACCCACATAGCAGAGTCACCCACATAGCAGAGTCACCCACATAGCAGAGTCACCCACATAGCAGAGTCACCCACATAGCAGAGTCACCCACATAGCAGAGTCACCCACATAGCAGAGTCACCCACATAGCAGAGTCACCCACATAGCAGAGTCACCCACATAGCAGAGTCACCCACATAGCAGAGTCACCCACATAGCAGAGTCACCCACACAGTAGGATCACCAACTCAGGTCGCAAAAACATTCACACAGCACCATCACCCACACACCGCTGACACCCATATACCGATGTCACCCATACATCGATGTCACCCATACATCGATGTCACCCATACATCGATGTCACCCATACATCGATGTCACCCATACATCGATGTCACCCATATACCGATGTCACCCATATACCGATGTCACCCATATACCGATGTCACCCATATACCGATGTCATTCACACAGCACCTCACCCACACACCGCTGACACCCATATACCGATGTCACCCATATACCGATGTCACCCATACATCGATGTCACCCATACATCGATGTCACCCATACATCGATGTCACCCATACATCGATGTCACCCATATACCGATGTCACCCATATACCGATGTCACCCATATACCGATGTCACCCATACATCGATGTCACCCATATACCGATGTCATCCACACAGCACCTCACCCACACACCGCTGAAACTCTCACACTACCACCATCCCACATTTCATCGTCACCCCCACACACCACATCACCCTACCCAGAACCTACACACCATCACACACAACAGACCTATGGTCGTCGATTGTCTAAAGAAAATATGTTCTCTCCCCTTAAACCATTACTCACTCAGTGTTATTGCCCTTTAACCACTTGATAAGAGTATCGTCATAAAACGGCACTTAAAAAATAACTCACAGCATTTAAATAGAAGTTATAAAGGGAAGTAAGCCGTAAATTCCGCAATCAACAGTTTCCCCAGCACTGTGAGGAGAGGTTTGAAAAGTGTCACCCCCTCATCACCCCTTCATTAGAGGGTTCAAATCAATAGGCCGCTTCACTGGGCGGTCGTTTATCCGGCGTTGGTGTTCGCTTTTAGTTGGTGTTAGAATTAACGGTGGAGGATTTCGTACATGTGAATAATTCATCGAACTTGTCGTTTGACGTCATCAGATTTCGCACCAAGCCTGTTTGACTGCGTGATGTCACCATCACACAAACTGTCTCACCATTTATTTTGGTAGTTTGGTGACATAAGGGACATAGACACCACATTGTGATGTGTAATATAGTATTTCTGATGAAAAGGTGTTGTGTATAATCATAGGACTTCTAAAAACAATATTTAATTGTCTACTGCTAGCTCTAGCACAGCCATTACAAGAATGTCGACCTAGGTTTAACTCAACATTTCACACAATTTTCATTAAAACTTCTGATCAAAACTTTGATCACAACTTAGATCACAACTTAGATCACAACTTAGATCACAACTTAGATCACAACTTAGATCACAACTTTGATCACAACTTTGATCACAACTTTGATCACGATTCTAATCCCAAAAAAGTCAAAATGGCGGTTAAAACGAGGCCGAAAAACTGCAGTGAAGTGACGTCATTAGTGGAGTTAGCTCCCGCTCCATATTTCACACAACGGAAGTGGGCGTGTCACTTCTGCTCGTTAGCTTAGTTGAGCTACCTTGACATCAGAAAATCATCGTTAAACTCTTCGTTAGCCTCGCATCTAGCCAAAGAGAGATGTCTGCATGCTCCTTTTCTGAATTATATTTTTCTTCATCTGATAAAATAAATTTTAAAAGAATATGAAAAATGTATGATTTATATTTTTAAAAATGGTTGCAACACAGGTAAAACTTATTTAAATTTTTAGTTTTTTATTTTAATCCAGACAGTCTTTTTTGTGTGTTCCTAATTAGAGGAGATTTCCTCCAACACAATTAAATGTTAAGTTATGCGCCTTCTGTCCCTTTGGCTATGACTTCAACCAGTGTTTCTTCCAGACTTTTTTCTCCGTGGGGGTAGTTGAATTTTTTCGGTATATATTTTCTATATAAATTATATAAGTTTCATTTCATTCGGGGGGGGGGGGGGGGGGCGGTAAACTCTGACTTCAGCCTGCTTCTCTTTCTTGATCTGCCTCCATAGTCTTCGTCCACCAAGGAACAATCTGCAAGGCAGCAGTAGTTTGATTTAGAGTTGTCTCTCCTGAGTTTTAAATAGGCATCTGCCCCCAGCTAACCAGCCATCTTATATCTCCGTGTAGTATCAGGGTCTTCTATTCAGCGGGAATTACTTAAAATTAGCTTTATAATTTGTAGTGGAGGTGTGTGTGTGTGGGGGGGGGGAATGGGGTGGGGGAGGGGGGGGGGCATCTCATAGCGTTAATTTTGTACTACAGGACTATCGGTAAAGCTTGGAATAGACAATTAATAATAAGTCGTTTTAGGGTTAGTTCTTGTTGATGTTAGATGATATGGTAAGCATGTGTCGCTGTAATTCTTAATGACGAAACAAAATGGTACGTGGCTACATTACATACACAGTACACACATGGTTGCATGCTTATCCACGATTTAGATCCCGAGAACTTGTCGATGTATGAACCGTTGATCCTAACACGACTAGACATGCTATTTATAACACAATCTAATATTTTTGCTAGGGAGTGTTGAGACTTATCGTGGAAAAAATTAAAGTCCACTAACTCATACAATCTATTGATAGTTTGATGGTTTCCCATATTTCACCGGGACCTGAACAGCACCCAGCACTTGTGAGGAACATCAACATCTGACCTTAGGTAGCCTCGGTACTAAATAGTGAAATTCTTCACTCGTTTTCTAATTTAAATATGCTAATTCCAATCCCCTGGGGGTCCATGGAAGAGGTCAGGTGAGGCTAGGGTGGTTTAAATGGTGAGGATTAGCTCCCCTGTGGCGTAACTCTCATTATGATCCCGTGGCTAATTTATAGACCGAGTTAATGAGAGAACCCAACCGATGAAATTTTAATTAGGTATGCTGATATGTGGTCACGTGTCTAGCGTTAAACGCTAGGCGTGCTAACGCTAACACTTGAGTCATCTACACAGACGCTAAGCGTGCTAACGCTAACACTTGAGTCATCTACACAGACGCTAAGCGTGCTAACGCTAACACTTGAGTCATCTACACAGACGCTAAGCGTGCTAACGCTAACACTTGAGTCATCTACACAGACGCTAAGCGTGCTAACGCTAACACTTGAGTCATCTACACAGACGCTAAGCGTGCTAACGCTAACACTTGAGTCATCTACACAGACGCTAAGCGTGCTAACGCTAACACTTGAGTCATCTACACAGACGCTAAGCGTGCTAACGCTAACACTTGAGTCATCTACACAGACGCTAAGCGTGCTAACGCTAACACTTGAGTCATCTACACAGACGCTAAGCGTGCTAACGCTAACACTTGAGTCATCTACACAGACGCTAAGCGTGCTAACGCTAACACTTGAGTCATCTACACAGACGCTAAGCGTGCTAACGCTAACACTTGAGTCATCTACATAGCTTGATACGTAGTCACATGTCTAGAGTTAAACGCTAAGCGTGCTAACGCTAACACTTGAGTCATCTACATAGCTTGATACGTAGTCACATGTCTAGAGTTAAACGCTAAGCGTGCTAACGCTAACATTACCACAAACACTTCAGTCAACTAAACTGCCTCCAACACAATAAAGTATAACGTGTCAACTTGTTATACGTCGTATAGGCCGCTGACTCCGATTTCAGCCTGCTTTTCTGTTTGGGTTTGATTCCACAGCTTTTGTTGTTTTAAAACAACACCTGCAAATTGGGTTGCTTTTATTATCATCATCTCCATCATCATCAATATCATCATTGTCGTCTTGATTTTCATCATAGTTATCATAATTCTCGCCCTCCTCATTATCATCACCATCATCGTCACCATCATCAACATCATTATTATTATCGTCTTCACTACCATCATCACCAACATCCTCATCAGAATCATCATCGTCGTGATCATCATCATCCTTGTTATTATCATCGTCCTTTTTAATCAATATCGTCATCATTGTCATCATCGTCATCAACATTTCCTTGGGTTACTTGCGGAAGATGGAGTCTCTGGTTAAGATCTCCACAGTCGCATGCCAGTCTCTTTAGATTTTCTCAGCTCTTCGTAATTATTTTTTTTTAGCTTCCTGCAAATAGCCACTAGATGGGGTAGTTTAGGTGGGAAAATGTGCTTGAGATGGGATGTTTTAGTGTCAGCTCACACTATCTTTGATCCTAATGTACTGTGTGTCACTCATAGATACACCATACTCCCATCAACCTTGTAACATGAGGTGTGTGGTGGTGCTTTAGTATCCTACCATTTTAACTAGTGTCCACTGTATAAACACCGTGTCCAAATCTCGTAAGGTTAGCTGTAGTGATCCAAACACTTGACCACATGTTTTCACCTCAGAACTAATTTTATCTGTAGTGATCTAATCACTTGACCACACGTCTTACACTCAGCACTTTATATATGCCATCTGCACTCTACTAATCGTCATTACAAAACTCATGTTTTTTCAACCATCCAACTCACATCTCACGAGACTTTGATCCCGCGAGACTCCAATAATGATTACACCACGTTACTCTCGCTACCAACTCACAGCTTCCAAATTTACATGTTCGTCATTTAAGTGCCGAGTCAGCGTCTTCTAAATCCTTTGACAACCTGCCTGGTCGCTGGTTGGTGGGTTGTGTCATGTTGAACACATCGCTGGTGGAGTGCACGGTAACGCACCATTTGTGCGGTGGTGTGAAATTCGCTTGACTTAACTAGGCGGGGGTTCTAATGACATCTTCTTTTAGAACTTGCCGTCTATATTCGTTCTGCTGGAGACTGAACTTTAAAGGGTAAAGCTAGAATTCATGTGGATCTATCAAATTTTGAAGAAGGTTTGATAGAATAATAAATGTATAAAAACTTCGTTTATAATAAAAAATATAATATTTTTAAAATGTGATCCATATGTATGTATATACATATAATTTATATCATATTGCGTATTCATGGAAACCTGACCAACTAGTTTGAATAAAATTGGTTGGGGCAAGCGGGAACAATTTTCTTTCGCAAGCTCGCACTACTAATGGACGAGATGACGGACGACATGAGTTACGAAATGACGGACCACATAACGGACAAGACAGATGACATGACGGACAAATGACAGGCACAATGACAGACAAAATGACAGACAAAATGACAGACAAAATGACAGACAAAATGACAGACAAAATGACAGGCACAATGACAGACACAATGACAGACAAAATGACAGACAAAATGACAGACAAAATGACAGACAAAATGGCAGACAAAATGACAGACAAAATGACAGACAAAATGACAGACAAAATGACAGACAAAATGACAGACAAAATGACAGACAAAATGACAGACAAAATGACAGACAAAATGACAGACAAAATGACGGACGACATGCTGACTCACACAAAGACCGCTACCAATATGGAGCGATACGAGACTCGTACAGGAAAAAAAAAACACGTCAACCTCAGTCGAAAACAAAAGACATTTCCGGTTCCATTTACTGCCAGAGTCAGTTCCGGTCAACGTCTGCTGCTAATAGAGGTCATATTTCTCGTGGCGGCCGTGGCCTGCTTCACACCACGTGATGCGGGGGTAGGGAGGGAGGGGGGTACATCTCAGCTGAAGTTCCAGATATTTCTTGACAATGCCCGAAAGTGTCCCATTTCTTTACTGTTATCTGCCATCATTGAACTATACACAAAACAACAACAACAAAAGAGAAAAATGTCTTATAATAACCATCTTTTGCGCGACACTTCGAGATTACCATACTATCAGCACCGAAGTATGACGTAGACAACACGACAGAAATGACGTCAGTGGCAACCACGCCAACCCACATTCCGTCAAAGAATGACATCTATTGGGCTACAAAACTGCCAAAGATTATTTTTTAATTACTTTTTCCAGTTTTTATTGATAGAAAGTATATCTTTTGACGCTTGGCATTTTTTTAAGATAATTTTTATCGTAGCATAAACTGCATAAATATTTTTATGTGTACAGGTGAAGCAATGTGTCAAGGCGCTCTAGAACATCTTCAGCACTCTAAGCACCATAGCTCTGTTGGTAATTCGTATTTTGTCGGCACATTTGTGCATATAATCACCATAGCTCTGTTGGTAATTCGTATTTTGTCGGCACATTTGTGCATATAATCACCATAGCTCTGTTGGTATTATGCCTTGTATTTTGTCGGCACATTTGTGCATATAATCACCATAGCTCTGTTGGTATTATGCCTTGTATTTTGTCGGCACATTTGTGCATATAATCACCATAAATCTGCTGGTATTTCGTATTTTGTCGGCACATTTGTGCATATAATCACCATAGCTCTGTTGGTATTATGCCTTGTATTTTGTCGGCACATTTGTGCATATAATCACCATAGCTCTGTTGGTATTATGCCTTGTATTTTGTCGGCACATTTGTGCATATAATCACCATAAATCTGCTGGTATTTCGTATTTTGTCGGCACATTTGTGCATATAATCACCATAGCTCTGTTGGTATTATGCCTTGTATTTTGTCGGCACAATTGTGCATATAATCACCATAGCTCTGTTGGTATTATGCCTTGTATTTTGTCGGCACAATTGTGCATATAATCACCATAGCTCTGTTGGTATTATGCCTTGTATTTTGTCGGCACATTTGTGCATATAATCACCATAAATCTGCTGGTATTTCGTATTTTGTCGGCACATTTGTGCATATAATCACCATAGCTCTGTTGGTATTATGCCTTGTATTTTGTCGGCACATTTGTGCATATAATCACCATAGCTCTGTTGGTATTATGCCTTGTATTTTGTCGGCACATTTGTGCATATAATCACCATAAATCTGCTGGTATTTCGTATTTTGTCGGCACATTTGTGCATATAATCACCATAGCTCTGTTGGTATTATGCCTTGTATTTTGTCGGCACATTTGTGCATATAATCACCATAGCTCTGTTGGTATTATGCCTTGTATTTTGTCGGCACATTTGTGCATATAATCACCATAAATCTGCTGGTATTTCGTATTTTGTCGGCACATTTGTGCATATAATCACCATAGCTCTGTTGGTATTATGCCTTGTATTTTGTCGGCACATTTGTGCATATAATCACCATAGCTCTGTTGGTATTATGCCTTGTATTTTGTTGGCACATTTGTGCATATAATCACCATAAATCTGCTGGTATTTCGTATTTTGTCGGCACATTTGTGCATATAATCACCATAAATCTGCTGGTATTTCGCCTTGTATTTTGTTGGCCCAGTTGTGCATGTATTTTTTATTATTTAATGTACTATTGACTTCTTCCATTGGAGCCCCGGAGAAACAAAGGGCTACAGCTACACCTCTCCACCAAACTCAGTCTAATGCAGCTCTCTTTAGTTGAGCCCATGTAAACCCAGACGCCCTTGCTTCTCCTTCCACTGTCCTCCATGATTCTTTAGGCCGGTCTACCATTGTTTTCCCTTATGGGCTCCAGTACAAGTCTAGCCTCGCGATGTTGTCCTCATCCACCTCATGATGTGCCCAGTCTATCCCCATTCGGACTTTCATAACTCCGTGTCAGTTGGTTGTTGCTTTGGGGTTCGATATAGGCCTTCATTGCCTAATTTGTCTGGTCTTCTTATCTTAAGGATTTGACGTAGACATCTATTTAAAGACGAATGTATTCGGTTGGTATTTGAGTTAATAATAATTTTTTTTTTCTGAGGGTAAAATTAAATATGTATACGTCGTGCAATTAATATGTTTAGATAGCGAGTCGTCTGTTTTTAAAATATTCAAATGCAACATTTTTTAAGATACACCGTTGTTTTTTTCTCGCAAATATTTTTTAAAAGATGTTAACTTATGCTAGCCAGACTTTCTGTGGCCAAATTAGTTTAATTGGAAATACAATAAGTCATACCAGACTTTTTTATAGTATAGCTGACGTCAACACAGACTTTAAAAGCTAATAACTGACGTCAAAGCTAACTTTATTTCAACAAAAAATAAAAAACAAAAGTTGACGAAACAAGTGCACATATGCACTAACAAGATGAAAATTACATAAATATATAACGCCACAATTAAAACTACAACAAAAGAAAAGCGTGGGTTGTTTGTTAAGCATTGAATAACGCTACTAGATGAGTGACCCACGCTTTTCTTTATTTGTTGACACTTTAAGTTTCCATTTCCGGTTCCGGAAAACTGTCTGTGTGTATGTAAAACGATAATATGAGTACTGTTTCAGTAAGTTTGACCAGATTTGGGGTTTTCTATCAACTTTTGTGCGATTTTCATTTACCGGAAGTGGTACTTACTCTACTTCCGGTTTCTCAAAAGCCAATAACTTGAGCATCGTTTAGGTTAGATAGACGAAATTTCACATACGAGTAAAAGTTTGTATGTGCATGTTTCTACCAAATTTTGAGCGATTTCCGTAAACAAAAATTATATCTTTCTCAATTTCAATACTGAGTACTTTTTCATTTAGGTCAGGGGTCTCCAAACTTTTCAGTCCGAGGGCCGCATTAACTATCAAATTTCAGTTCGGGGGCCAGTTTCTTTCAGGCATGTCTTTGATTTTTCTGGGCAAAGTTCCTCAGCCATCACCAACAAACGATTTTTTCTTGGACAAAAAGATCTCCGCGGTCCGGATGAGAGGACTTTGCGGGCCGCATCCGGCCCGCGGGCCTTAGTTTGGAGACCCCTGATTTAGGTAAACGAAATTTCATATATATAAAAGATCTTATTCTTGGCCTACTCTCAAATTTGAGTGAGCCCCGATATTTTTATTATAAGACTTTATTTCCGGTTTCTAAAGTACCAACAACATAAGCACTGTTTCTGTTAGGTGAACAAAATGTTAGGTAAAAGATCTTATTTTCTTGACTCTACCATAGTTTGATTTCCGCTGACTGAAAATAGTATTTTTTGACTTCTCTAAAAATAACTCTTCTACTGGACCTATTTCTTTCAAACTTGTCACGTAGGTCAAGGCTCGATAACAATCCCCTTTGACATAAAATATGACTTAATTAGAAGTTTGATTTACTTTTTAAAAATTGATCAATATTCTCTTTATACACACATTGTTGGAGTTCACTTGGTGCGAGATTGTTTTTCTGCGCAATTCTCTTCTATTAAAAAAAAAATTATCAAAAAGCATTAAAAAAAAAACATTTCTATTGCATGGATGCACTAGAAGTGATTCACTTTCCTTTATGTCAGAATAAACGGGTAATAAACGTAAAAGTTTAGGGGAGATCACTCCCGCTTTATTTAAAATACATTTTATTTATACATATTTGTGCGTGTTAGTAATTTCTTACTACGTCTTACATAAATACTTTTTATAGCTCACACTGTCTAGTAAGTTGGTATCGAATCCACTATTTCGGCCGTCATATTTAGCCGTGACGTACATTTGGATTGAATTAGCCTCGACCCCGGAATGTTCGAGAGAAGTCTGGAACGAGAGTTACAACTTCCCCGTCTGCAAATTTCAACTGACTGCCGACGCTTGAAGCGGCTGCTAGGGGGGGGGGGGTCATTTCGTCACTTCCGTCCGCCATGACGTTATCAGCTACGGCGTGTGACGTCATCGCGCAGATTTATGACGCAGTTGATTATTGTTATTTCTGTTAGGGGATGATTCTTGTTAGGTAACTGACGGGGCGGAAGTCAGCAACAGACGATAACGTGACGTCATCAGAAGGACGGAACGATGGGTGGGGGAGGGGGGGGGGGAGGGGGGGGGGAGGGGGAGAGATCTTGTCAAATTACTATGTCTGTGATTTCTGTCGTTCGCACTCTTAGCTAGGCTTGAAAATATTTCTTAGACAGAAGAAAAAACGGCACGCAAACATGGAATTTCTAAAAAACAAAAAAACCTTTGAGTTTACCTTTTCGAACTTGACGGTTCATGGGGCAGGTCAAGTAGAAAGTCTGTGAACTCGGAATTTAAAGGGATATCATTGTCAGCAGTATGCCCAGCCGCCTTTACTTTTCCTATCGTCAGTAGTTTAAAGTGTTTCTTTTAGACATTTTTCTTAGGGAAGGGGTTGCACTTAAAAATTACGGGGGGGGGGGGGGGAGGGGGGTGTAGACATTGGTTGAAGTTTATAATATCAAAATAGATTCCATTGCGTTCGGGGAGGGGGTGATGCTTCAGGAGGCAGTGCCCCCACCCCCTTTTCCCTTCACCCCCCTTTCCCCCCCCCCCCCCCCCCCCCCCCCCCCGCCCTCTTACCCGAAGAGATGCATGAAAAGAACTCTGTTACGTCTGGATGGCGGTTTCTGCCTTAGGCTTAAATCATTAATTAAATTATGCAAATGAAGACAGGCCAGGTAAAAATCTGTTGTTTTTTTTAAGTCTGGTTTTACCAAATCTTTTTTTATCTGCTAACAGGCAATACGAAATTCCCTGTTGATTAAAAAAAATACTTTAAAAAATTATTAAGCTTATGAAGGTAATCAACTTTATTTACATACATGGCTCGCGTGGTGTCAAAACTATTTTGTATGACGTCAAAACATGCGTTTGGTGTCACGTGGGCAACTGCCTGTGGAAGTGTCTAGGTCGTTGACCTTTGTGTTTGTTTACATGCTGGTGAGTTGTTCGCCAAGGAGAGGTCTATTTCCGGTTTCGTTTCGTTTAGAAGAAGACGGACGGAGATATCGAATATTGAGTGTAGGCAGGTTATTGCCTACGGCTGTTGGATGTGGTTGAGCGCTTCGGATGAGGTGTATTCAAGCGGAACACTATCGTAAAGTGTAATGTCTGAGTGGAGAGTTGTTACCCCTGGGGTGTAGGTAGGTGTGAGGGGAGATGTGAGGGGTGAGTTGTGGGGGCAGGTAATACAGGTCCATGAAAAAGGTGGAGATCACATTATTATTTGTATGGGTGTTTTTTTTTTGTTTTGTATGTGTGGATGAGTGTGTGTGTGTGTGAAACTTCGGGATGAAATGAAGTGAAATTCTTGCTTCGAGATGTGTGTGTGTGTGTATGTGTGTGTGTATAGGTGGTGTGGAGATGATAACTTATGTTTGTGAAGATTGAATTTGAAATTAGGGTTGTAAGCTGAAATGTCTCGTTAAGTTAATAAATATTTAAAAGAGATTCTAAACTGAAAAACTTAGCGATTAAAAAATGTAGACTAGGGTCAAATCTTTAACGAGAAATTTTTGAGTATCGCAAAAAAAAAAAGTTATCCTACTACACTGCGGTAGAAGAATGAAAGTGGTCCCGTATTAATTTCAGCAGTCTTCCTACACTGTGCACATTTTTTTCATAGTCTTTAAATTTGCTATGTCATCAATCTATGTGTAGTATGTCTCGTTCTACGTCATCCGAATGTGAGTACTTGTGTGTGCGGATTTCCCTTGATATCCTGGCACGCGCGGGATTTGACGAGATTGATTTGGTACCGTTTCCTGCACGATTTGCTTGATGTAAGCCCAACCAAAATCTTGTTTAAACGACAAACTAAAACCCAAGTTCCCAAAGCAATAAAACACTCTAACCTAAATTCTTTACTTAACCAGAGAAAGCCACATTCAAAAATCATAATTAAAACTCTCTCTTTATATATATATATATATATATATATATATATATATATATATATATATATATATATATATATATATATATATATATATATATATGTATATATATATATAGGCCGATATATAATTATGCATATATATTATGCATATATATATATATATATATATATATATATATATATATATATATATATATATATATATATATATATATATATATATATATATATATATATATATATATATATATATATATATATATATATATATATATATATATATATATATATATATACATATGTATGTATGACAAGTCATATAATTAAAAGCTTGTTAAAAAACCAGTTTCCCTCGCTATGTCAGATAGCGGAAACTGACCTATGACCTTTGATTCTGCCAGGATTAGAAAAAAAAGCAGGTAGGGAGGGAAAGGGTTAATAACGGTTTCATTATTGACTTTCCTGTATCAGACATCGCCAGTCAGACGTAGAAGGGTTAATTTAGGTTTTCTTCGCCAGACTCAGATTTGGCTGTTCTGGCTAGCGTCTTGAGTGGTGCTAAAGATGGCCAAATCTGTGTACTAGTGATGGCCAATGTACTAGTGATGGCCAATGTACTAGTGATGGCCAAATCTGTGTACTAGTGATGGCCAATGTACTAGTGATGGCCAAATCTGTGTACTAGTGATGGCCAATGTACTAGTGATGGCCAATGTACTAGTGATGGCCAATGTACTAGTGATGGCCAATGTACTAGTGATGGCCAATGTACTAGTGATGGCCAATGTACTAGTGTGGCCAGTATACTAGTGCGGCCAGTGTACTAGTGATGGCCAATGTACTAGTGATGGCCAATGTACTAATGTAGGCCAATGTACTAGTGATGGCCAATGTACTAGTGTGGCCAGTGTACTAATGTAGGCCAATGTACTAGTGAAGATCAGTGTACTAGTGATGGCCAGTGTACTAGTGATGGCCAATGTACTAATGATGGCCAATGTACTAATGTAGGCCAATGTACTAGTGATGGCCAATGTACTAGTGTGGCCAGTGTACTAATGTAGGCCAATGTACTAGTGAAGATCAGTGTACTAGTGATGGCTAATGTACTAGTGATGGCCAATGTACTAGTGATGGCCAATGTACTAGTGATGGCCAGTGTACTAGTGATGGCTAATGTACTTGTGATGGCCAATGTACTAGTGATGGCGAATGACCAAGTAAAACATGAAAACGTGTGGTACACACATACACATACACATGTACACAAACAAAAACAGATATTCATACTCTTGCACAAACACAGATATATATAGATATATATGTATATATATATATATATATATATATATATATATATATATATATATATATATATATATATATATGTGTGTGTGTGTGTGTGTGTGTGTGTACAAGTACACATTTACTTTCACATACATATTCAAAAACATATACGAGTATACGCCAACAAACATACACACATAGATGCATATACATACTAACGTATGCATATTAAAATGTACATAAACACACATACATAAACACAGGCACGCACACATAACTATACACAAAGCATCTACACGCATATTACTACCACCCACAACCAGCATAACCCCTCTCCCTCCCCACGGTTTACTTACAATTCATGACGTCACGAACTCATCAGAAAAATGACGGTTTGGAAAACATTACCGTCTCCCAGCGTTAGCCAGGTATGGTTTCTATATTAGACCAACAAAGACTTTAGTCTCCTAGGCAACGGTTTCCTTCTTTTTCTGGTACCCCACCTATCAAAGACTTCCTGTACACAAAGAACACCTATGGGTGTAGTTACCTGTGGTAAGGAACAATTGATTATCTGAGACTTTATCAGGCCAGACAAAGAAATAAAAGATATATTAGTACATTGTAGTTGATATTTGGTTTTCATTTGGTGCCTAGCATTCTACAAAGTAAAGTATCCAATAGTTTTTTTTTTAAAGTGATAACAATTTAGCTTATACAAAATAAAATGTGTTTAGTGCAATTTTGATGCGACTTAAGATTCTAAATTGAGTAAATATAAAGATGAGAGCAGAATGCATTCGTAATGAGCATCTACATACTGGATTTATTTGTCGTATTGGGATATATATTCTAAGTTATACATCTGCGACAAGTCGGATACTTTATAGTGTTTTAGTATGGTAAGTAAAGTTCCCTTTCCGAACCTGACGGTCTAAGTGAAGTAGAGTGCATCTGTTTCTGTGACCTCGGCATATGAAGGGATAGTGTTGTCAGCATTATGCCCAGCCGCCTTTACTTTCTTAACGCAAGTTAGGTACCCATCATCTGGAAAGGTCTACTGACTTGAACCGAGATTCGAAATCCAGACTTACAGGTTAGCAGTCTAGCGCCTACTAGGCCGCTCCGTCAACTTTTAGTCTTGTACACAACTACAACTACATGATAATCCTACTGTACACAACGACAACTACACGATGATCCTACTTATACATCATCATGAGACCTAAACGTTAGTCTCCCAGATAGGGAACATTCTGTTTCTAAAGACGCCAACTTAAAAACTTAATTAGTTTTCTTATTAAAAACTAATTATCTATGCTTTCACAAACAGTTACGGGTTTATGTTAGGTTTAGGTTAGGGTTATGAATTGTATCTATAGTGATGGAAAACAATGACATTAATAAGATTTTGTAAGTGGTACGTTTAAGACATTTGTTACCAGTATTTCTAGTATTTGTTTGAGCTACGAGGTAAAATTACACTCCCTCCCCACCATTCCCCACTCTCGCCCCACTCCCCTCCCTCCTTCGCCACTACTTTCCCCACCTCGTCAAGATAACTCACCTGTTCGCTTTCGTCCCATCTCTCAAGTTAAACCTACGACATCTGCACCTTTAATTGTATTCACCAATTTCTCTAACTTAGGTGTGTTCCGAAAATAGTTGCACTTTTGCTGATATAGAAAACAGATCGAACTTACCGCAAATATCCGATTTCAAACGTTTGATTTGAATTGTTTCAAGTTTACAATTTGTTAGACAGTGTGTAATTATATCTGGCCACTTTAACAATCTTTACAACTGGCGACTATAACGATCTTACGACTGGCGACAATAACAATTGAACAACTTAATGAGAACTATAACAATCTCGAGTTCGAACCCGGGTTCAAGTCAGTAGAATATCCCTGTGTCAACCCAGCTCTAACGAGTACCTAACTCACTTTAGGGAAATAAAGGCGGCAGGGTATACTGCTGACCACATTATCCCTTCATATGCCGAGGTCTCAGAAACAGATGAACTCTACTTCGTCTACGTCATGTTGGGGCACGAACGGGAAAAACTGATGATAACAATCGTTACCGTCGACTATAACAATGTAACTACCTAAAACCCTAAAGCTTCATTCCCTGACTTAATTATAGACCGTTAGTTTTTCAGTTAAACCAACCTCGCTTAATTACTAGTTCCGCATCCCCATCGCTACCCAGACGTGTAATTATAACATCGACTATAAAGTGCTGCTTACATCCGATTACATCCAAATGAATGTATCAGGGTTGACTTGGGTTTTAGCTGTAGAGCCAGAAGACCACGCAGAAGAGAACTACATTAGGATTTGTTTTTGTGTTGCACTACGGCGAGGGTTCACGCGCCCTCGAATTGATAACGCAACGTGTTTAAAATAAATAAAATCACGTGGTACAGTCACGTGATTTTATAATTGCACGGGAAGAGTGGAGAGACAGGCGTGAATGGGTGAAAACGAGGCAGCTTCAAGATGGCGGCGTATTGTTGTGATGGAGGAAGGTGTGGGGGAGGCCGTTGGTCTCAGAACGGTGGAACCAGAACGGTGGAGCCAGAACGGTGGAACCAGAACGGTGGAACCAGAACGGTGAAACCAGAACGGTGGAACCAGAACGGTGGAGTAAGAACGGTGGAACCAGAACGGTGGAACCAGAACGGTTGAACCAGAACGGTGGACCAGAACGGTGCTAGACGGTACGGTACTGCTGGAAAGGGTAGACGTGTTGAATAGCAGGCGGCCCCTTATTAGGAGAGTAGCGAGACTTGAATGGTCAGTCTACTGGTACCTGCAGGCAGTCTATGGAATGGTCAGTCTACTGGTACCTACAGCTGGTCTTATGGAATGGTCAGTATAGTGGTACCTACATCTGGTCTTATGGAATTGTCAGTCTAGTGGTACATATAGGCGATCTCATGGGATCATCAGTCTACTTGCACCTACAGCTAGTGTAATGGAAATGTCAGTCTACTGTGTGGTCTCTTGGAATGGTCAGTCTGTAGTGTTAGTCTCATGTACTGGCACCTACTGGCGACATCTAATGGGTTACAACCTAGACCGCCATGGGGTGCCTAGCCCGCGACATAAGAAGCAGCTGACCTAATGAAAACATTACTTTCTATTGAAAGTGTTTCATACTAACCACTGCACTACATCCATGTACAATAAAACTTAATATCGACAGGTAACAAATACGGTGGACACTAAACTAACTTAGTGTCTCAACAACTTTATTTTAAATTATGTGTTTTTTAAGTGTTTGATAGTCATAATTTTATGGACAACATCAGCATTGGTTTTAGTGGTTGAAGATGTTCACAGGTACGGATGGGATGGGGCTGTATGTGGGGGGGGGGGGCAGCTGACTGTACTTACAGGATGCTCGCTACTGTTGTATCAACAACCGCTCAAAGAATCTGGAACTTTCTGACAGCCGTTCAGTTAAATAATTACTCCACGCTATCCGATGTTTTCAAACAACAGCTTAGGAAAACACCGGTAACAACCAATTATACCGCTCTTTCACTGAGGCAGTAAACTGATAGCAAAGACTACGATGGAATAATCAGTATTTCTATCAGATATTTTCCTCCGTGGGGAGGGGTGGGGGGTAATTTAAACTTTCGGAGGAGGGTCCTTGACTTGTGTTTTTTGTTTTGTGTGTGCGTTGGGGGGGGGGGATACGAGTTAAATTACGTTATTTTCTATATATATTATATTTTGTTTTCTTCGAAGGGGAGAGAGAGACAGAGAGAGAGAGAGAGTGAGAGAGTGGATGTGCTTCGTGGTAGGAGGATGCCTTCCCCCCCCCCCCCCCCCCACCGGAAGGAGGGTGTCTTGCCCCCTCCCTCGAAACGTTTCCTAATGAAGACTAGACTATTTCAGGAAACATAGACTCTTTAACTAACGGTAGCCTTTAACAAAGACTAGACTATTGAACAAAGACTGGAATTTGTATCCCCGACTAGATGTTAAACAAATCTTAAACTCCCCCCCCCCCCCACATAGATTCCAGACCGTTGATTCAGAAAACTGATCTTTCTTTCAGAGTGCCCCTGCTAGCAGAGACTCCGGACAGTGAAGTGGTCAGCCTCAAACAAACGCCGCCGTCTGCCGTTGTTGCCAGACATGGAGTGTCTCTACTCCAGGCTGTTCTACAAACAGCTTATCTACCCTCTGGATTAACCTAATCCGTTAGCCCGAAATACCTTGCCTTACTACGGATGTCAACAATGGATTAGTGTTTGAGTTAACACTGGTTTGTTTCTGTACCCTCGTCACGTGAGGGATGACCCAGGACACAACCCCATCACGTGATAGATGACCCCAGGCACAGAATGTGTCACATGGCATTGTGTCGTCTGCTCTGTGTTTTTTAGTTGCTAATGAGAACTTCATTCAATGAATAATTTGCATAACGATGGGTTAAATCTGGAATTAATTCGATTGTTTTTATCATCGGCATGGAATGATTAGTTAGCACGCAGTGATTGGCATTACCTGAAGATCTGTTTGATCAATAGTTATCTATGCAGTTCATGGATATTTCAGCAGCAATTCGTCAGAATTTCGTGTTAATTTTTTTTTAAAATGAGAATTTTTTTTGTTTCGTTTTTTTTTTGAAAGAGTAGTTTTATGGAGATTTCGTGGATATATTGAAACAAAGTCTGGATACAAACATGGAAAAGATAACCGGACTGGATACACCCAGTCGTGTGTCCACGTCATCGTTCAATTACTCGGACTTTGTGACGTCATCCAGCGCCGCTAACGTCACGAGCGGTCTGGACAACGTCACGGAGAGCAAGAGTTACGTCATGCGTGACGCGGACAAGCACAGGGTCATCATCATCGCTGTCATCATGGCATGTAAGTTGTCATTTGTCATATGTCATTTTAGGTGTCACATGCTGAATGTCATATTTGCATATATTTTTCATCTGTTAAATGTCATCTGTCAAATGTCGTTTTAGTTGTTGCCTGTCGAATGTCATTTCAATTGTCATTAATTGAATGTCATCATGCTGTGCAAGTTAAGCTGTCATCTTTAAATGACATCGTGGCATGCAAGTTAAGTTGTCATCTGTTGAATGTCATAAAGTCGTGACAGAAAATTGGCATCTGTTAAATGCCATCGTGTCATCTCACTAAACCGGACGCGAAATATCTCAACGAATTATTTATTGTTTTTTTCGCTGCGTTCAATCACACCTGTCGTTCTAACTAGAACAAAGAGATGGCATTTATCTCAGCTGTCATTTAAACAATAACTTATTTAAGAAGCTATCATTTAACTTATTGTGCAATATATTTTAAAAGTGTCATTCTATGCAGTTATAAATTTCATGTAACCCAACTCAAATCTATTAAAGCAGTGATCATTTAAAAAAAAATGACATTTAACGTAGTTGTACGTTAAACAAAGATAATTAGCTGACATTTGACAAAGCAATCACCCAATCCAGGTAATTATAAGTGAGACAACACCACTGGGAACATCTCCGATTCTCCATTAAGTCTAGAATGGATGGAATATTCAATGTGTGTCGGGTTTGTAGTCTGAAAACGTCAAACCCATCAACTCAACAATGCAGGAATTTAGTTCTGGGTGGGGATCGACTGTCTGAAACAAAAACTTTCTCCCCGCGGGGGTAATATGGTTGGTGGTAGGATGATGATGATAGCAGACGGTAGACGGGTGGGGTATCAAAGTTTAGCTATTAGAAAAAGGATTTGAGCACTTTAGGAGGGTTGGGTGATGTAATACAAAGAAGCTATTGATTGTTAATGTGATATTGTGCAACTTGTTTTAAGTGATTGGGTGACGTTGTTAACGTTTGCTTTGTGTGATTGTGTTAATGGCCATCATGAGACAGTGAGAATATTTGAGACGGCCATCTTGAGACAGTGAGAATATTTGAGACGGCCACCTACGACAGTGAGAATATTTGAGACGGCCATCTTGAGACAGTGAGAATATTTGAGACGGCCATCACAAGACAGTGAGAATATTTGAGACGGCCATCTTGAGACAGTGAGAATATTTGAGACGGCCATCTTGAGACAGTGAGAATATTTGAGACGGCCAATGTAAGACAGTGAGAATATTTGAGACGGCCATCTTGAGACAGAATATTTGAGACGGCCATCTTGAGACAGTGAGAATACAGTGAGAATATTTGAGACGGCCAATGTAAGACAGTGAGAATATTTGAGACGGCCATCTTGAGACAGAATATTTGAGACGGCCATCTTGAGACAGTGAGAATATTTGAGACGGCCATCTTGAGACAGTGAGAATATTTGAGACGGCCAATGTAAGACAGTGAGAATATTTGAGACGGCCATCTTGAGACAGAATATTTGAGACGGCCATCTTGAGACAGTGAGAATATTTGAGACGGCCAATGTAAGACAGTGAGAATATTTGAGACGGCCATCTTGAGACAGAATATTTGAGACGGCCATCTTGAGACAGTGAGAATATTTGAGACGGCCAATGTAAGACAGTGAGAATATTTGAGACGGCCATCTTGAGACAGTGAGAATATTTGAGACGGCCATCTTGAGACAGTGAGAATATTTGAGACGGCCATCTTGAGACAGAATATTTGAGACGGCCATCTTGAGACAGTGAGAATATTTGAGACGGCCATCTTGAGACAGTGAGAATATTTGAGACGGTCATCTTGAGACAGAATATTTGAGACGGCCATCTTGAGACAGTGAGAATATTTGAGACGGCCAATGTGAGACAGTGAGAATATTTAAGACGGCCATCTTGAGACAGTGAGAATATTTGAGACGGCCATCTTGAGACAGTGAGACAAAATGAGACATACACGCTACCTTTGAGACTGGAAATACAGTGAGACCCTCGGAGACTTTTGAGACTTTCTATGAAAGACTCTGAGAGACTGTCTTGAAATGAGACACGCTAAAACCGTGTAAGACAGTGAGACGATGCGCCCCCCCCCCCCCCCCCACGAGCTGTTTAGGATTACATCAGACATGACAAATATTGTCCAGCCTTCAATGTCAACTTCATGTGGCGTGTGTGTCTTGGGTCAACTTCTTTCTAATTATGTGTGGGCGTTGGCCGAGTGGGCGTTGGCCGAGTGGGCGTTGGCCGAGTGGGCGTTATCTGAATGGGCGTTGGCTAAGTGGGCGTTGGTTGAGTGAGCGTTGGTTGAGTGGGTGTTGGGCGAGTGGGCGTTGTCTGAGTGGGCGTTGGCTAAGTGGGCGTTGTCTGAGTGGGCGTTGGGCGAGTGGGCGTTGTCTGAGTGGGCGTTGGGCGAGTGGGACGTTGTCTGAGTGGGCGTTGGGTGAGTGGGCGTTGGCTGAGTGGGAGTTGGTTGAGTGGGCGTTGGCCGAGTAGGCGTTGGTTGAGTGGGCTTTGGCCGAGTGGGCGTTGGCCGAGTGGGCGTTGGCCGAGTGGGCGTTGGCTAAGTGGGCGTTGGTTAAGTAAAGTAAGCGTCACTGAAGTAGTCATTATTAGCGTTTCTTTAAGCATGACATATGTGTGTTCATAAAATAGCAGATTGCAGTTGAATGAGTAACAAAAGTATAGTATGCACAAAATACCGCTCAAATTTAGGACTAATTAAATTGTGCTTTAGGACTAATTAAATTGTGCTTTGGGAATAATTGAATTATGTTTTGGAAAAAATGCTCCGTGCAAAATTAATCTAAGCGTAACGGAGTTTGTTTTTGAAAATATCCACAAAAAGGTGATACCGAATTTACCGTGATGAAATTAAAAGTACCATTGAGAATTATCTACCAATCTTAGCTGACGTCATCAGTATTCTTGCTTAGCTAACCAGACACATGCACACATACATATATATACACCTCGCACTTAGCTAATTACACACACATGGGCAAGCACAAGCACACACACAGTTTAGATAACCACACACACAAATGCACACACACACACACACCTCACGGTTCCTAATGTGTTAACAAGCTAAAATTCGCTGTTCAATTAGGCTAAATATCGACAGTATGTCAAATTAAGGGCGCTACTTAACTTAATGCACTGAAGACTTTTTTTTTCCATATTTCCCTATAATAAAACAGCGCGCTTTGGTGTTATTAAATGAACATTTCTCCTGACTCATTATTTCACTTTGTTTTAAATGTTGCTATTTTCTACAGCTTTATAAATAAGCTGGATGGTGATTATTACTTTCTCGTAGATGAAAGTTAGGGCTGGATGTATTGTAATCGTGCAAAATAAAATCGAAGTCGAGAATTTAAGAAATCTTGACGTTTTACTCATTGCTTATTCGGAAATCTCAGTTGTTCAACATTGTCTGTTTTTCTGTCTGTCTCTGTTTCTCTTCTTTCTCTGACTTTTTCTGTATCTATATTATATATATATATATATATATATATATATATATATATATATATATATATATATATATGTGTGTGTGTGTGTGTGTGTGTGTGTGTGTGTGTGTGTGTGTGTGTGTGTGTGTGTGTGTGTGTGTGTGTGTGTGTGTGTGTGTGTGTGTGTGTGTGTGTGTGTGTGTGTGTGTGTGTGTGTGTGTGTGTGTGTGTGTGTGTGTTTGTGTGTGAACACGAAAACATAAGTATCGTTTTATTTATTTTTTTAAATGTAGGTTTCTCTAAACATTTGAGCAATTTCCGATAAGCGGAAGTGGTACTTTTAGGTTTTTTAAAAAAACTTAAAAAATTGACGATAATAATCTCTAGTTGCCTAACATTACTAGATCTATAGACAAATTCCCAGCATTCATAGTTGTATACAAACACACGAGAAAGTTAGGGGAGATCACTCCCGATTTATTGAATTCATCTCGCCTTCTAGCATTAAAAAAAGGGAGTGAATCACATTTTTTTTTTGTGTCTTTTTTTTCTCTCCAGTCACGCTGATCGGGAACATGACCTTGATACTGGTGCTCCTCTGCAAGAGGTCAAGACGCATCAAGAGGGTCAATATCTTGTTGATGAACCTGGCCATCGGGGACCTGGCCGTGGCCCTGTTCGTCAACTCCACGGAGATTTTTTTCATCGCGTTCGGCGACTGGGCGCTCGGGCCTCTGATGTGCAAAATCAGTGTTTACGTTCAGGTAACTATGGCAACGGTGTCTTGTGTTTTGGCCGTTGGTCTGGGGTTTGTCTCTAGCCAGTTTGTTCGTCTGCCAGTGACGGGGGGGGGGGGGTGTGATTGTTCTGTCTTGGGGGACATTTCCGGTTCCTGTTGGGCTGGGAGACTGCGAGTGGTGCCAGAAGTCGATGATGGGGAGGACAACTCAGGGAACATGTTGGCCACACGCAATGCTCTCCCTTGAATATAATTACTTTCTTTATATTATTACAGGGGGGTTCGTATTGGATGTACATAATTGGTTTATTGGGTCTGCTCATTAAATTGACGTTCATTTTTCTAGTAATAAATGAAAAAAATATTTGAACATAGTGTGGTGTTAGGGTAGGGGTAAGGACAGAGGCCTAGCGACGCATCCCGTGCTCGGTGCGAGCTTTTGTCTTTGCTTTCCGCCCCTCCCCCTCCCCCCTCCCATTTCCTCCCGTTTATATAATTATTCAAAATTCTCTAGTTTAACAAAAATAAAATGCTATACACTTTAGATTTAGTGAATTATTTCAAATTCTTTCTTATTGTGTCATTCTGTAATTTTGACGTGTTTTGTATTGGAAAAATGTCAGTTTTTTTTTTGGATTTGAAAAAGTCATTTTAGTTCACTGCTACGTGCTGTTCAAATCTACATTGTGTTCACGTTTCCGTTGTGTTTACACCTAAGGGATTTTAACCTCTAATTTTCACGTGAATAAAAATGTCCACGCCTATATAAATGTCCATGTCTATATAAATGTCCACTTCTCTATACATGTTCACGTCTATATAAATGTTTCACGTCGGATTTAAAGACGGCACTAGACTATACTCTTAGTATAAGAATCTCCCGACTGAGTCAGTCAAGATATCTGGAGTTCCATGAGCTTGGCCTGTATCCTAGGATCCAACAACTCAATCATGTAGACCGCACGCGATAGGGCGGGGGGGGGGGGGTGGTTATAATCGTCTGTGTACACTGAAGTATCGTATGGACTAAACTATGTGCCGGTGTGTCTGAGTAGCGAAAAAAACTGAACTGAAATCTCCCTGGTAATTGAAACTAAAAGAGCGCACAGACGTATCGGTTTCAGTAGTCCATAAGAATTTCAGGTCAATTAAACTCTAATTTGGGTTTCTAAGCTGAAAATACAACAATCGTTCTTTTGAGCAGTAGGTGCAGATAGTTCATTTACCGCTGTGAGTGGAGATTTTCTAAAGGAAGTTTATGATAACATTCGAGACAAACGATGTTTTTTTTTTTCTATGTCTTAGGATTGTCTCAATGGGCCAGGGATATTTCTTGGAGTGTGTCTAAGGGTATCTCAGTTTACAGTCTAGACAATGTCGTCTGTATATTCTCCCAGGCGTATTTCAACAATCAATTAATTCGATTAGGTAGAGATTTATCCCGCCATCTGGCAGATGTTTAGGGGGTCAAGTTTTGCTAGAAACAGTTTTATCGATAGCTGCTTGCAGAAATTTTTTTCATCCGCTTTTCTTTTCTTCTTACACGTCCGCACGCCGTACCACAACTTCATTCACTTCCACATCATCGACTATTTCCACCCGTCAATACCACCACATATCCACCTCAGCTATCCGTCCTTTCGACCACATCCATCACATACACCCGTCCACACTATCACATCCACTCGTCCCCACCAACATATCCACTTCATCCATCCGTCGATACGACCATATCTATCACATCCACCCGTCCATATTACCACATCCACCCGTCCACATTAACACACACTACCGTCCACATTACCACATCCACCCGTCCACATTACCATATCCACCCGTCCACATATCCACCCGTCCACATTACCACATCCACCGTCCACATTACCACATCCACCCGTCCATACCAAATCCACCCGTCCACATTACCACATCCACCGTCCACATTACCACATCCACCCGTCCACATTACCATATCCACCCGTCCACACTACCACATCCACCCAAAGACTACTGAATCTGACGACACGTCTGACAAAGATAAATGCTGAAACTGACCTGATGCCGGATCTGGAATATTTCTCCACAAACCCCGCCCCCCCCCACCTCCTTTCCCTGCCCCCCCCCCCCCCACACACACCCTCCTCACCACTCTCCCAGCCAGCACACACTAAATCAACGATGTTTTTTTTTTCTTCCATGGTTCCACTCTTAGTATCAAAATATATTTTTTATAAATTATATCTGAATTCGTATTTGTTGAACCCTTTGTGTTTATTGTGTATCTCATTATAGTAAAAGTTAAATTACAAATTAGTTGAAAACGAATGCCCTTTATACTTAACATATATACTTAAAATACTTAAAATAACATATTTACATGTATAACATCTTGACTTAATGCACACACACACACACCTACGTCTTCCAATGCTGCTACCGATTTAGCACACACTCACTAGCAACATTTACACACATCCACAAACCACACAACTACAACCACTACACCCACACATTCACCCCACCACACACAAACACACATAAACACACACACTATATTAAACATTTACACACCTCTACAACCCAACCACACAAATACAAACATGAAAACCCATCCACACACACATTAAGCATCAACATCTCCAAACCTACAATCACAACCACTACTCCCCCACACATCACTACAACAATTCTACATCCCCATCCCACACATCTTACCAACATCCCTCTTTACACTTAACAACTTACACACCCCTATAAACCCCATTCGCCATCTCACACCCCTACCCCCAAACATTTTATACAGCCCAGCAACACTTACACCCCAAGTGGACCTCCGCCCACCCCCACCCCCTCCTCTCGCGAATTTTCTATTCACGTCCAAAGATTGATTTTAAAACGCCATTACGAATTGTAGATGACGACTCCATTAGGTGGACATAAGCAACGACAGTTGGCCATTCTTCTTGTGACAAACATTAAGTGAAATTATACAGAAATGTTTCTGGCTAATATCAAGAGAAATATTATAGACATTTTTTTTTATATCATCCCCGTTGTGGGTTTTTGAATGTATAGCTCGCTATGGGACAGTGAACGACTGTACATTTTAGGATAATAAATAACTGTTGAACAGCATTATTAAAAAGCTGTTGACACCATAGATCTAGTGGTGACATCAAGGTCTAGTGGTGACATCAAGGTCTAGTGGTGACATCAAGGTCTAGTGGTGACATCACATATCTAGTGGTGACATCACATATCTAGTGGTGACATCACAGGTCTAGTGGTGACATCACAGATATAGTGGTGACACAAAAATCAGCATGTAGTCGCTCTCCTCTACACCTTTGTCATTATTTAACTCAACGGCTATGTCGGTTGGTAGCGCACACGACTGTTAACCCGAGATTCTCGAGTTCAGGTCCCAGGCTTGACTCTATAGAAAGTCAACAAAACAAGTGCGACTAGGCATGGCGCTGGCCAATGGCCACTCTATACTCTCGTATGCCGATGGCATTGAAACAAATTAGTTCTATCTGTCCCATGGGTCTTGGGCACACACGAGAAAGAGCAACTCTTAAAGATTTCATCTGCAAACTCAGCGTTAGCATTTTGAAACTGGTTTTCAAAAGCTTACATTGATGGGCACAAATGTTCATCCATCTGAATATATTCCTTCTATCTTTTAACGTAACGACGGCTAAGTAAACTCTCAAATATTCTTCTCGCTAGTTAAAAATTTGTTTTGGCACACTTGAGTGTTGGCTCTCTGTAGACCGTTTTTCTTTTCATGTTTATAAAACATGGCTTTAAAAAAATGTAACACAAGATGATTGGGCATGTCGCCTAATGTTGGCTTTAAGCTTAACCCCAAACATAAGCGTAAATTAGAGATTGTTGAGTGTCTTATCAGCCTGACACAGCCCGTTTGATGCACAATGACAGTTTGTTTCTCAACCCCCCCCCCCCCCCCCAGCCATACCTTTCTGTTTCCTAATTCGCATCAGAAATGCAAGGCCGGTGCAACTGCACTTTTTTTTACAGCGTGCAATTTTCCAAGTGCGATGATGATGCCCAGCATTTGAAAACAATCGTGACCCAGTTTCTGCTGCATTAATAACTGCTCAAATGTGCATACGTGAGTGCAGGGGGGGGGGGGGGACTTGCTTGTGGGGTGGAGACAGGATTTGTTTAAGTGAGGTTTGTGTGTGTATGTTGTAGAGGCCTATTTGGGGGGCTATGGCAAGGGTGAAAATTGGGAGATGTTGATTGCCATTTGCTTTATTTAAACTTATATACTGAGAAAAGATACGTAAGTATTGCTAACTCTGCTAACTCAACCTCTGTTGAAGTATTGCTACCTCCACCCATGTTAAAGTATTGCTACATCGACCCATGTTAAAGTATTGCTACATCGACCCATGTTAAAGTATTGTAACATCGACCCATATTAAAGTATTGCTACATCGACCCATGTTAAAGTATTGCTACATCGACCCATGTTAAAGTATTGCTACATCGACCCATGTTGAAGTATTGCTACATCGACCCATGTTAAAGTATTGCTACATCGACCCATGTTGAAGTATTGCTACATCGACCCATGTTGAAGTATTGCTACATCGACCCATGTTAAAGTATTGCTACATCAACCTCTGTTGAAGTATTGCTACATCGACCCATCTTAAAGTATTGCTACATCGACCCATGTTAAAGTATTGCTAATTCGACTCTAGTAGCTATAAGATGACACATTAGCCGTTAGCTCTATGAGCTAAAAAGCTATTAAGTTAGCGAAGACGACGTGTTAGCTATTTCCCCTAGGGCTAGACTCGATAGATGGACGTACACAACGCTAAGGGACGAACAGTTGATCGGTCAAATAGACGGCAGATTGTGTGTACAAAATTGCTATTTATAGAGGTTATACCCACGAAATAGTCTAGTAAAATATATCAGAAATATAAAATAGACTGGTAAAATAGATGAGACAGAAAAGGGCTATCACGAGAGTCCAGCTTAGAAAATAGACAGAAAAAAAAATCAGATGAACTGAAGAGCAATTAGACGAAATCGAAAGTTGAAGACGGCCATTGAAGCAGTTAAATGAGATCGGGCGACCCAGTCGTTGGGGTCCACAATTAATAAGGAATGTAATTAGAGCTTTATGGGCGTTGGTCAGAGGATGTACATTTCACTACTGTCCATCTTCAGAATAGACTAGTCTATTGACCGGATAAGCCAGTCTATCGTCTAAATAGACCTGTCAAGTTTTCAACGTTGGGGGGGGGGGGGGTAGTAATGTGACGTTAGGGCGGGGGAGGGGGGTAGTAATGTGACGTTTAGGGCGGGGGAGAAATTTTTTTCTGGCCATCTCGGTCATGGAGAGGAAAGCAGTAGAATTGGTTTGGTGGCTCCGGCTATGGGCCGGGGCCATGGGCCATGTCAAGGGCTGGGCCATGAGGTAATAATGGATGTGACCTTTAGTGGGAGGGGGGTGGGATGAGGCTTTAATTAGATGTGTACAAAAAGATAGATGCGGGACCTAGAGTGAGATAGAGGCTTGTTCCTTAAGGCCATGCACTAAGCACGACCTAAGCTCTACTCAATGTTGCTACGCTCTATCCTGACCTTGGTCAATGAATCTCCAAGAAAAGATAAATAGAAATGTGGGTTGTCGTGAAACTAGACAGATCCCATTTAAACAGACAAATCTCTTCACGCCCATCCCCCAGATGCCGCCAGACTTTTATTCCAACTTAGCCACCGCACTCAAAAACCTCGAAATTTTAACTCAATTTTTGTAAGTGTCCTCCCACATGAATGAAAGTATTGAAAGATTTTGTGGGGAAAATTATATTAAGGATTTCAGAGCTTCAGAACAGATGAACGCTGTGACATATTTTAATTAATTAATTAAAATTAATTAATTTTTCTCTCCCCAGATGATTTGCCTGAGCTCTACAACCAATTTGTTGACATCGATGAGCATCGATCGATATCAGGTAAGTTATTGAACCGTTAGTTTTCTAGTTATTTTTCTGTAAAGGTGGTCTTATCAAACAATACGATCTCCATTAATTAACAATAGAGCGGTACATTTCACGAATATTTTCATCTCACGAGAGGAAGGGAATTATTTCATGCCCGAGATAGAGAGGTTTTACAGCAGTGCTTACAATTTTTTTTAGCTCAGATCATGTCTGTTTTTAACTTTGAGTTTTATTTTGCTTATAATTTGGGTCATTGATTTCATCGAGATTTCCCCGTTTCTTTAATTTAATTTCCAATCCTAATTTTTGTTTTTCTCTGTTCCTTATAAATAAAACATTTAAATGTGACAGACGATTTGTTCTTGTCAAACTAGATAGTGATCTACGCTGTTTTAGTGTTATAAATATAGGGTTGACGCGTGATGAGAAAAGGTCGAGGTTTTAAAACAATGGTTTAAAAAAATAAAGTTAAGACACTATGCAATGAAACTTATATCACGTAGGAATGTTGCTTAAGACTTGATACCGGTACAATGTAGACTCGTGCTAACAAAACCTGGAAAGAATAAAAGCGCACCTCGTGTGTGTGAAGCTAAATTGAACGTTTGAACTAGAAATGAATTGTTTTTTTCTTTACAATGATGAAAGGTTTATAAGCTATTCAACATAAATGCCGTTATTAAAGTTGTTTATTAGATAAACATTACATAACCATTTTTTATTTGAACAAATTGATGAGTGAATTGACCGCAAATGACCGCAAATAAAAAAGATTTGAATAAATTAGTGAGTGCACTGACCGCAAATGATTCAAACATTAAAGGGGCAAGTTGAAATCATTCACACAAATACAATATTAGTTTGTACGCTTTGAAATGCCTGAACAGAATATACGAGATCAGATTGAGTTTTAAAAAAAAACAAATTGTAAATAGAGATGAGTTTGAAGTGTCAACATCTGAGAATGGAAATTAGGGGCAAGAGTTAGATAGAAATGGAAATTAGGGGGAAGAGTTAGATAGAAATGGAAATTAGGGGGAATGGTTAGATAGAAATGGAAATTAGGGGGAATGGTTAGATAGAAATGGAAATTAAGGGGGGGGGGTTTAGATAGAAATAGAAATTAGGGGGGATGGTTAGATAGAAATAGAAATTAGGGGGATTTTTAGATAGAAATGGAAATTAGGGGAAGATTTAGATAGAAATGAAAATTAAGGGGAAGGTTTAGATAGAAATGGAAATTGAGGGCAAGAACTAGATAGCAATGGAAATTCGAGGAAGATTTAAATAGAAATGAAAGTAAAATAGAAATGAAGATTTAAAATACGGAAGGATGTTGCAAATAGCAAATGCTGCACTGTTAGTTGAAACAGACGAAGAAGAAGTGACTGTTTATCTAAGTAAATCATTTAGAATGCTGCCCTTGTTGTTAGCATGAAGAGCCATTGGCTTCAGCTTACACTGATAGGACCTGATTCAATGCGCCTGGTCAAAGTGATGACCATTCAACCATCTTCTCCCGAGGTCAAAGAATCAGATGAACTCTACTTCATCTGATCTATATTTACAATTAACCTAGTCAGCATTTTAACTAAACTAATCATCATTTCAAAATGTCCTATTAATAAATGCTCAATTCTAAAGAATTAGTTGATGCGTGTTGCCGATTAACGGAGAAATATCCCCGTTTCTTTAATCTACTTACCTGTCTTTTTACAGTGTGAGTAGACAGAATCTCAGCATTAGCTTACTCACAGTTCTCTAACGCGATACTAAGACGTTCTTGTTTGTGACTAGCTAACACAAACAAACCACAAAGCCCCCCCCCCCCCCCAGCCAGTTGACTGGCAACTTCTGTGAGGGCGGGGGAAAATAATTTCCTCAATTGAGCGCGGATGTTGTGTAAGTCGAGTGGAGGGTAAATATCTGGTGGGATTACACATGAGAGACTTTCGTCAGGGGGAGATTGAAGTCATGTCTGCTCAAGTCTCTTGTCTTTCGGTCATCGACTTGACTTAGAACTAGTTGACTGCTGACTCACCACACACACACACACACACACACACACATACATTAATACACACACAACGAAGCTGGTATGTGGGGGTTGAGTGTGAGACAGGAGGGGGGGGGGGGTGTAAGATAGAAGAGTATCCTGTTCCCTTATGTTGGAGGCCATATTGTGTACATCAGATGGTCTAGGTGTAGGTGGTTTGTAGGAGCGGTTTGTGAAAATACATTTTGGCACTAGATGTTGGAGAATGCAAAAAAAAGTAGTTTACAGAAATAGTTTTGGGAGTAGTTAATGAATGTGTTTTATTAGAATGTGAATTTAGTTACAACCCAAAGCAAGGAACATGGAATCATTGATGTGGCACGGGGTTAGTCAAGTGAAACGCTCAACTAATTATACAGATATTGCGTATTCCGACATGTTAGTCAACTATATTGGTTTATATAAATGTACAAAAATGAGAGAAGTTTTTTTTTTAATTCTTTGTTCTCGTGATCTTTACGCCTATAAAAACACAAGCTACAAAAATGAAGAAAGTTTTCATGATTTTTTTTTATCCTTCATATGATTTTATAGCCCATTGAGCTCTAAAAACAAACGATGTTTTAATACATTTTTTTAACTCCCCACTCAGGTGATCGTCAAGCCCATGCAGTCTCTGGCCAAACGTCCGCGGATCTGGCTGAAGATAGCCATCTCCTGGATACTGAGCCTCATCTTCCCCATCCCCCAGCTCTTCATCTTCGTCCAGTACAACGACGGCGTCAAGTTCGACGGCAGCCCGCGCCGTATCTGTGGGAGCAACGGCTACACCGCCCCGTGGCAGCGTAAAGTCTACTTCACCTTCACCACCGTGTACATCCTGGTCGTGCCGATGGTCATCATGCTGTACTGCTACGTCAAGATCATCCGCGTCGTCTGGGTGCGGGCCAAGAACGAGTCCCGACGGCGTCCCTCGAATCTCGTCCCCCCGCGGGTAACCGCGGCCACGGACACAACGCAGGGGAAGAAACTGTCGGACAGCGAGGAGAAGAGCAGCAGTGTGGTGTGTGGGTGTGAGGGGAGTGACGTCAGTGTGAGGGACACCTCGACCACGCCCATAGTCCGGTGGGCGAGGAATGTCAAGGAGAAGAAAGACACGAACGACAACCCCGAGGAGAAGAAGTTAAAGTTGTCGGACTTGAGCGACGATATGAACCCGGGCTCGCCCAGGATGAGCGTCAGGAGGAGTCTGGTCACGGCGTCGAAACGACGCGCGCTGATTATGACGCTAAGCGTGGTGATGAGTTTCCTGATCTGCCACACGCCTTATTTCTTCATCAATTTAGTCCGGATATACAGCGACTACCAAGTGAAATTAGACACGATCAAAGTGCTCGAGAAGTTTTTGGTCATGGTGCACAGCACGCTCAACCCTATCCTGTACGGCCTTTTCACCCTACGCCAGTACCACCTCAAGTACCTCATCGCCTTCGTCACCTGCACCAAGCGGCCAGCGACCTCCACTGGAACCAAACACAGACAGTACTCAGACGAGAGGCACCAGCTTCTTGACCGCGTGAGGTCAAGGCTGATACGCCACACCAGCAGCGCCCCCGGCACCAACAACACCAGCAAGCGGAACATCAACCGGGAACCAACACACTCTCAGGCCCCGTCTATGGTTTCACCTGCCGACGTCACCGTCGTGTCGGCACCGTCGCCGCAACAACAGGGATCATCTTCAACGTTTTCTATTTTAAACAAATTCCGTTTTAGCCCGCTTCCTTCGCTACACAAAAAACCAAAAGCTAACCGTAAAGGAAAACTGAACAAAAACACTCTGCTCTTCGCCAACGAAGACGCCATACATTTAAAAGAGCAGCACCGCACTAAATCAGAAGAGACGGAACCTTCAGAGGTGGATTCTGTCACCTCACCTTTGTCGCAGAAGGAGTTCTCATCCGGGTCGTTGATAGCCAACATCCACATCATCAAAACCAACGGCACCCCGCCGTCTGCGGCTCCAGGCGCCGCCAGGGTTGGAGCCAGGAGAGACAGCGGGCCGGAGATAGCGCTGCTGGGATCCAGGTTTTCTGGCGGGGAGTGTGACGTCACACAGCGGCACAAACCCGTACCGTGGACGCCGCGGGATGACGAGTTTATCATTGGGGGATTAACGAGAGTTTGACGAGAGTTGGGCGACATTTGGGCGAGAGTAGGGCAAGAGTTGGGCGAGAGTTTGACGAGAGTTGGGCGAGAGTTTCGTGAGAGTTGTGTTAGATGGACGAGAGGTTAGTGAGAGTTGGGCAAGTTCAGCGCATAAGTGCATATTACATTAGTGATACATTAAATTACTAGATCGGTATTAGAAAAGTCTATATCGACTAAATAAAATTGTCCATAATTAGATTTCCTAGAATCGGATTGTCTATAATGGATTGTCAAGTAATGGAGAAGTATTTTAACATCCATATTATTTATTTTTATTCCAAGTAACTTAGAGTTAAAGGGGGGGGGGGGTGTAATGTGACGATACTGTATCACAAAAGCGTCACAAAGTGACGGTTATGTAACAGAGAAATGAGCACAACTTGACTGAAAATAATTATACATTTTATATTGTGATTGTAATTAGCTATTTGAAACATTTATTCATTGATATATTTAACAACATTTTGTATTGTTTACAACTTCGAATCTTAGCAATTCACATAGAGAATATCGATGTTATCAACACCCAACGAAGTAAAACAATGCGGATTTTACAGACTCTAATCGTATGTGTGTACACGCGACATTGGTAAGTGTGTACAGACGACATTGATGTACAGACGACATTGATAAGTGTGTACAGTGTGAACATTTCTATCCCTTAACAAAGCGAATTAGTGCTCCCCCTTCCCCACACCCTAACCCCCCCCCCCCCCGGTCGCTCACCTACAACCTAAGGTGAAAAACCAACTCTTCATAACTTTAAAAATACCATCTCTAAAATCCGTTAAAATACTACGTCTAAAACATTTAAAATCAACTTTAAAAAACCGTTAAATTACCAAATTTAAAACCTTTAAATTACCACATTAAAAACCTTTAAATTACCACATTTAAAACGCTATAATACCACCTCCAAAACCGTGACTTTTTTTATCTACATTTGAATTTTTTGAAAGGATTTATTCTCTTTTGCGTTGCGCAATTTTGTCTTGTTTATTCCCCCCCCCACCCCCTCTTGTCCTGGTATAACAACAGTGACCCTCAAAAGGTGTCTGTCAGTGAACGAAATACCCTATGAACTGTTTCAAACAATTTGTGAGAGACAAATAACTCGTGACTGGTGACGTCTCTATACACTTTAGTGTGTGTATACAGTACCCGACACCCCAACCCTATCAAATAATTTATCTGGCCATCTAATTAACGATGGTGCACTCATTAGATGCAATATTTTGATCAGGCGGTAAGAGCATGCAAATGTTACATAAATTTGACAGGCTCTTGACATTTACACTAGGCTACATCATCCTCTTCTTGTAAACACGCCCATGTCTATACAAAGGTCGAGGGGGGGGGGGGAGTTTGCCAGAAAAGCCGGTGCTTGACCCCTCTGCTACACATAACCCCTGCACCTCCCACCCCGCTATACCGACCCACCTGCTACACTGAGACCCCCTCCTACTTTTTTGCCGAGACCCCTTCTCTTCAAGAGACCCCCTGATACACTAAGACCTCCCTGCTACACTGAGACCCACACAGCTACCTGAGACCCCCCTCCCCCTGCGACAACAAGACCCACTGCTTTGCCAAGACCCCTTCTCTTTAAAAGATCCCCTGATACACTGAGACCCCCACAAAACTAAGTACCCCACTGATACACTGAGACCCCCGCAAAACTAAGCACCCCACTGATACACTGACCCCCGCAAAACTAAGCACCCCACTGATACACTGACCCCCGCAAAACTAAGCACCCCACTGATACACTGAGACCCCCGCGACACTAAGCACACCACTGATAAACTGAGACCTCCCTTCTTCGCATAGATCACTCTCTTCAACAGACCCCGCGACCCCCCTGCTAAACTAAGACCCCCCTTCTACAGAGATCCCCCTCCTTCATCTAGACCCATCCTCTTCAACAGACCCACCTGCTACAGTGAGACCCCATGCTGCACTGAACCCCCACCCCCCTGCTATACTGAGCCCCCCCACCCACCCGGTTACACTGCCAACCCCTGCACAATACCTATCTGCACTCAGTCACATTTCCCCATACTTTACCATCAGTGTCATGATTGGATATTTCCCCGAGGAAGTGACGTATAAACATACCCGTACTTTCGTTATCATAAGCCGGGTTATACGGAATATCCGGCACAAAACAATGAAAAAGTGGCTTGGGAATAAGTTCAGCGATTCTGATAGCGAGACCCAATACCGAACAGGGCGGGTAATCTGCGTGCTTTGTTCTTGTGAGGCTTCTCCACTGAGAGTGATTTCCCCTAGCACTAAATGACAGCCTTCTCCGAATAGTGAATATCATGCCTTTATTATAAGCCCTGTGTTTGAATAGCATGCTGTGAGTGTTTTATCTAAATCTACCTTCGTATTTACGGTTTGAAAAAATACATTGTATTAAACAATACAGAATATTAGATATAAATGCCTTGCAAACTCCTGATTTAGAAAGAAAAACTTCGTTAATAAAACTTTAAAATGCACAAGAAAAGAAAAATAAATATAGTCTGGGTGGCTCCACTTAGCGACAACGCTTTTACCTTTATAGAGAAAATAGATCTATGAATCTTCTTCGTTGTATGCACGCTTAAACATGTTACTATTACATTTTATATTTGTTTAGTGATTAGATATTTTAAAGATAAAAGGGAATGTCGATATTTAAAAATAAAATTAGTACTGTGTTTCTATTCAGGTCTTTCTAGATTAAACCGATCCCTAACACGAATAAAAATAATTGAGCGATTAGATTTGACCACAAAACCAACAGCCAACAATCAGACATACTTTTGAATATTGGGACATACGTAAAAGTTACTACGGTATATAAAACTTGCTGCCAGCTACAGCAGGTGGCGTAATGTCCAGGGTATATGTGCAGCTAGTCAAAGGGTAGAGTACCCAGAGCCAAAAGTTCAGGTAGACACAGGAGGAGGTTGTGAACCAGGACCACAATTTCAGCAGGGCACAGGGGGGGGGGGGGGTATGTCAACCATACAGCCCCCAACACGCTTCCATCTATTTTTTCCTCCAAGTGAAGGATATTCTTGGGGAGACATATGTACCTCCACACATACGCTGAGCGTGAAAATGGCATACAATTATTAAGAAAACAAATCTAACAGGCTTATATTCAACAGTTGTATGTTATTTATTTAGATACAGAACATAGGGTGGTAGCACGTCAGTTCTAGACGTGCGACCTAAATATTGTTGTTTAGATTCGCTGCTTTAGCTAACCAGTGAGGTGGGTGTAGCGCTGGGCCTAGGCGCCATTTTTGTTTGTTTTATTATCACATTTTTCTCAAGTATGTGGTTATTTACCTTGATCCCTTCTACACCTGTTTACACCTGTTTGTGTATGGGCGTCTCAGGTTCCGGTGTCCCTGGGGGTCATACCTGGGAATCGGTGGGCTGGGGGACGGGATCGGTGCCATATGTCACGTCGTTGGGTCTTTAGAGATGCCGATTTTGTTTTTTGGGGCTATAGGATTAGTCTATAGACTAAATAATGTTGGGACTATATATTTATTGATGCTGGGCTATAGACTTACTGATGTTCAGGATATAGACTTGCTTATGTTCAGGCTATAGACTTACTGATGTTCAGGCTATAGACTTACTGATGTTCAGGCTATAGACTTACTGATGTTCAGGATATAGACTTGCTTATGTTCAGGCTATAGACTTACTGATGTTCAGGCTATAGACTTACTGATGTTCAGGCTATAGACTTACTTATGTTCAGGCTATAGACTTACTGATGTTCAGGCTATAGACTTACTGATGTTCAGGCTATAGACTTACTGATGTTCAGGATATAGACTTGCTTATGTTCAGGCTATAGACTTACTGATGTTCAGGATATAGACTTGCTTATGTTCAGGATATAGACTTGCTTATGTTCAGGCTATAGACTTACTGATGTTCAGGCTGTAGACTTACTAGAGTTAGGACTATAGCCTTAATAAAGTCGGGGCTACAGACCTGCCGATAATATTTGCAAAACCTTGAGCAAATGGCAAAGCTACAAGTCACGTGAAATGACGCTTCAGTGAAGTCTCGCGAGAGTTTGTTTACGTGGCGTCATTGGTTGTTCCGCCACAGCAAAACACAGAGATTCTAAAAATAGTCCGGAAAATCCGCACTTCTAAAAATAGTCCAGAAAAATCCGTTACTGGCGGTGGCTCATTTCCCACCTGGCAATACCCGGTCTACGCTTACCTGCATCACCTGTCGAGGTTTGTTCCATACCTTCAAAGTTCCCTGATAGTTTTGTTCCATACCTTCAAAGTTCCCTGATAGCTTTGTTCCGTACCTTCAAAGTTCCCTGATAGTTTTGTTCCGTACCTTCAAAGTTCCCTGATAGTTTTTTTCGACACCTTCAAAGTTCCCTGATAGTTTTGCTCCGTACCTTCAAAGTTCCCTGATAGTTTTGTTCCATACCTTCAAAGTTCCCTGATAGTTTTGTTCCATACCTTCAAAGTTCCCTGATAGTTTTGTTCCATACTTTCAAAGTTCCCTGATAGTTTTGTTCCATACCTTCAAAGTTCCCTGACACTGGGTTTTCTCTACTATAAAGCACGGCTCAGAAATGTGGGTTTTGTTAAAGCTACTTTTTAAAATCTATATTGTTTTTTTAACAGATCAATCTTCAGCGATTTTAGACGTTATGGATCAGACGTTAAGACGTACAAATGACATGATATGACATAAGTTGCTGTCAATTGACACGGAGATACTGACAAGTTAAAATGACAGATGGGAATGCTAATTAAGGCTAATTAGAATAGGACTAGCCTGACTCTTTAATCAAGAAAACAAAATTAGATCCTATCTATCGCCCTGGCGCATTCTGATATTCCCTGGTTGCGGATTGTTTTACAATAAATCAATTTCGCTGTACATATCAATATATACATGTTTACACTTTGTATAAAATATTCGATTTCATAATTCAATTTTTTAATACCTTATTCTGTTAGATTTTATATTGACGATTATATAATTCCTTGTTACTAATTAATACTAATTTATTGTAAATAATTTTGTACCAAGTATATAATAGTTTTAATTGTTATATAAATTGAAAATGATAATTTTTTTGCTGTTTTTTTTTGTCTGTGATACTATGTGTACAATATTTATTTCAAAGTGTTTGAGTGTACTAAGTGTGTTCAATATGTATTTCAAGTGTGTACATGTAGTAAGTGTGTACAAGCCAAACTACAGAGCCCATTAATGATAGTCATATAACAGTAACGTATGACGCCTGTAATTGTTCATGTTTTATAAAATCATTTAGAGTTGCTAAAATTAATATAGAGTACATGGCAGTCGTGTGGAATGGCATGGTCGAGTAGTAGAACAGTTGGCTGCTAGTCCTAAGGTCTCACGTTCGGATCTCGGTTCTGACTTGTGACTGTAAGACGTCCCTGAGTCCACCCAGCTCTGATGGGTACCAGGCTTAGGTTGGGAAGAGTAAAGTCTTGGCAGACTGCTGACCACACCGAGCCTTCACATGCCGAGGTCAAGAAACATGAAGAGGAATCTTTAATTTGTATCTAAAAGTCGTAGGTTTTAAAAGGGAATGGAACACCCACAAGGAAACATTATTTTCAAATTATTTGAATTAACTACAGACTAATCTAGTTTGTATAATGAATATTGTGACTAAAACTTTATAGTTAATTTTTTTTTAATTTATTGTAGTATGTCACGTGATGCTTTAGTTACACGTGATATGGCGTCTAAAAGATTACACCAAGCGTAAAAACAACTACAGATGATAATATTTTCATTGATGATTTGTTTTGCTTTTTCTGGGTAGCAAATATTGTAATGTTTCATGATGAAAAAAAAATATGTTTCAAGGTCCTAAAGTGTTATAATAGTTTAAATTCCCGAATTATATTTAAAACACAAAGGATCACTAACATTTCTATCCACATTACTACCCACATTACTATCCACATTACTACCCACATTACTATCCACATTACTACCCACATTACTACCCACATTACTACCCACATTACTACCCACATTACTACCCACATTACTACCCACATTACTATCCACATTACTATCCACATTACTATCCACATTACTACCCACATTACTATCCACATTACTACCCACATTACTATCCACATTACTACCCACATTACTACCCACATTACTACCCACATTACTACCCACATTACTATCCACATTACTATCCACATTACTATCCACATTACTATCCACATTACTATCCACGTTTCTGAATTTTACAACAAACTCATCTTGACTTTAAAATTTTAAATGACGAACAAAATGACTTCATTGATCCTTTGGACAAATCCTTGCTCTTGTGAAGAAAAGCATCCCCTACCCATTTTTAATTACCAACCGACCTACTCATCTACAAACATACAAAATGGCATAAACCTCACAAAGTTCACATACACGTCGTCATTCTCGTACACGTCATCTTCTAATTTGGTCTCTCCCAGATACAAACAAAGCACCAACCTGCTCGCTGGCATAATTCTCAAACTTATCTTCATTAATCACTCCTGTTTAGCTTGATTGTGTGAAATATTTGATGATTTGTCCCAATTATGGCAAGTATGATGATGTGAAATATTCGATGATTTTGTCATAATTATGGCAAGTATAACTATGATGATGTGAACTATTCGATGATTTTGTCACAATTGTGACTAGTATAATGATGTGATATATTTGATGATTCTTGTCACGATTGTGTATGGGTCTAGTGAGAGTGCCTTTATAAAATTTAGTCAACTTGATTGCGTTAATTTTTTTTAAATGGCGAATTGAAATAAAGATATCCTAGAGATATATCGGGTTTGTGTCACTGAATATCCTCCGCATGTTCTATGTTAGTGTACTCACTGTTATTTTATGTGAAACTTTCTATTTTTATGTAAGACTAGATTGTTAAACATTTTGTTTATGCATTTTTTTTTATAATTTTAAAGTTAGATAATTTTTTTTTTAAATTGTAGGGCTGCATGTTTATTAGGGATACTTTTGGGAATCTCTGACATTTGTGGGGCAGTAGGTCTTTAATAGATGGGTAAAACGTTTATGGGACAATAGGGGTCGGCGTGGTCGAGTCGGTAAAGCTCATGGTTGCTAAACCGAAAAGCCTCGAGTTCGAACCCTCGGGCAGATGAGGCTAGTTAGCTGGGGACAGCCACTCTTCTAGGAGAGACAACTCCAAAATTAAACAACTGCTGCCCTGTAGTTTGTTCTTGGTTGGACAAAGGCTATGGAAGCAAATCCAAAAAGCAAAGCAGGCTGAAATCAGCAGATAAATCTCGATCCCCTTCAACACTAATAATTAAGAACGAAGAAAAAGAAGAAGTGGGGCAGTAGGTCTTTAATAGATGGGTAAAACGTTTATGGGACAATCGGTCTTTAATAGATGGGTAAGACGTTTAAGGGACAGTAGGACTTTAAAGACGTGTATGGGACAGTAAGTCTTTAATGGATAGGTCAGACGTACATCGGACCTTCGAATGATCTTGGTAACGAAGGACGTTAATGAGGATATAAACAATTCTATTAGTGCATTTTCAAATAGTTGCAGAAAGTAGAGGTGATTGATCATATAACTAACCTTTAAGTGTGCGCCACGGCTGGTGATAAATTAAAGGGCACCTTCAACTAATTTGTAAATGTCTAGTTTAAAAAATAAATTATTTTTTCCAAAATTGAAGAAAAAGAAATTATTAAACTTAACACTGTAGTTGACTGTATAGAAAACAGACGATAAAATAATTTAACCTCAGCACTAAATTCACAGCCATCAAATAAAAATTTCACCCCCCCCCCCCCTTCATCAATCTGCTTTTGATGACAACCCCACCCTCGGTATAACAATGGCCGGGGCGGGAATCGTGCCTGGCCGTGCTGGAGTTGCCGCACGGGTAATGCCAGAGACGGTGCCAATACGATGGAAATGAGCACGGTCATTGTGTGGCCAGCGCACGTGGGCGGCCTAACAAAATCCTGACCCGTCATAAATCCTCAAACAAAACCCTGACACGTCATAACTCGGACGGCGGGATGAAAGAGGAATGTATGAATATCAAATGACGATTGTTGACAGCGGGTCCAGCGCGACAGTAACAGCGCGGACGTACAAGAAATCTCATTGCGTGATGGTGTTGGGATTGTTAATAACTGTTTAGCTTTTTGTGTCAATGTTCAGTAGAAATTTTATGGAAGGCTGGGAGTGATTGTTCGTGTTGTTCGAGAATGAAATATTGTTGTTAGTAAAATATCACCCTCTGTAACTGTATAAAATTGTAACCATGAATGTGTGAATTTTTACAAAATAAAATAATAGAATTTATTATTTTTAAACGATCGCGCTAAACCCTAGAGGTGAATATTTGCATCAGGGAGAATACTAAAACTGTCTAGACACCTTACGCACACCAAACATTATATTAATGGTGTTTACTCGTTAATGGTGTTTACTCGATTAGCCAATTCCATTTCTTTTACAATATTCTACACACGTTTAGTTGCTGTGTTTTATGTGATTCAGTGTATCCATATTTTAAAAAGGCAGGCTAAAATACTATTTACAAAATGAGATTTTTGTTAAAGGATGTCCGCCCTAATGATAAAGTTACATTAAATCGAAGTTTTAATTCCAGTCAAGTAGTTGCTTCGTTATAAAGCTTCAATAACATCGAACTGTGTGTCGTAAGATTTGGACGTTTTAATCCATATGTAATAATGGTCAATGTTCTATTTGTGGGTTGAATGCTCACAGACACATACAACAGTAAGTTACTGGTAAATGTTTAGAGTAGGACTGAACGCTAAATATTGACTGGAAGAAAGGGACTGACGCCCACGCAGATTAGAGGGCAAAGTTCATGAACAACAGCGGCGATTAGGCAAAGTCTGAGGACTCTGTACAGCGCTAGAGGAGCTTAATCGTCGGTCGTCTGCTTTTAGACCCACGTGGTCAGCGGAGAGGGGGGCGGAAGTGAGGTCATTAGGGCGGATGATTAACGCGTGGGCTGACGTCATTGACTGTGTGACGCATGTCACCCCGTTCCTGTGTCCTGAATTCGTGATTTGACGTTTCGTGTTTACATATTCGTTCAGTGGCCGAGTTTGTGATTGGTTGCTATTTATAGCTCCGTCCATTTATAGCCGAACACTTAACAATAGAATTTCTAACGATGATGACATTTTAACAATATGTTTTTGGTTAAGGTAATATATATATATATATATATATATATATACACACACATACATATTTGATCTTAGGTATGGAATACATGACAGATTGAGTATGTATTAGGTATTATATGTGATATAAGATACGTTTATAGATGCTAATGGGTTAGGTATTGAAAAGTAATTTTAGAATACTTTTATAGCTTGAATCTTAATGAACTAGGTTTAAGTCAAGGGCCTAGATTTACATTACATGTTTGTAAAATTTAGCGTTAGACCATAGTTTTAATAGTCAACATTAATTTAACAAATTTAAATGATGGTTAATTAAAATGCCAATTTTAACGTTTTCCAATATAATGGAATCTATTTAGAGTCTAGTTTCATCACAATAAATTTCCCTGGTTCGAAAATTCATTAAATGTTTGTCTACTGTTTGTGATGATTCAGGTTTCGTTATGTCTTACTGGGGTACACTCTCCATAGGTTTGAGAACCAGGAGCTTTTGTAAGAAATGTTTCTCATTATGCTGATGTACACTGCGTTAAGATTTGAGAACTAAGAGATTTTGTTAGAAATGTTTATCGTCCATTTAATCATCGTGAACTCTTCTTCCCTAAAGTTCTGCAAAGTCATCAAAAAACCATGTCGTCACGCAAAAATTTGATCTGAAATCGTGGCAAAAATTTTGTCGACGTGATCTGAACTTTAAGAGAAAAGAGTTCGTGATGTGCAGCAAAACGAAACCGGAAGTAACCTGAAACGATCCTCTTAACTCTCGAAACAGAAGAGCGACAACTCCAATTCATTAAGGATGCAGAATCTAAAAACAAAACAAAAGATTTTTTTTTAAACAACCGGAGTACATCGATTTTGCTTTTTATAACTACAATGTTAGAACATTGTAATGGATGCTGAAGTATAAATACGGATAGCTCGAATGAAAGTTGGTCAGCGAATGAATTTAAAATAGACTAATGTTCGTTCACATGGGGACAGTAGTTTGAATAATGGTCGGTGTTTATCTGATATAAATGAAGCTAAAATTGTACAAATAACCATTAAAGAGCTCTTATGGTACTTTGTGGTAATCTGTGGTACATTGTGTTAATGTCGACTGTTGAGTTTGATTATATCGTCAAGAGAGGGTTAACAATGGTTGCAGTAAAGAGAGGGTTAACAATGAATGAAGTAAAGAGGGGTTTAACAGTGGTTGAAGTAAATAAGGGTTAACAATGGTTGCAGTAAAGAAAGGTTTAACGAAAATAATAGAGGTTTAACATAAAGCAAAAAATAGATGAGGATGGGATGGAAATAATTTTTGAGAAGAAACTAGTGAGCCCTGAAAAAATGGGATTAATGTGGGCGGCATTGATGAAGGGTTGGCGTGTGTTAACAATGGGATTTATACGAGTGGCAGCCTAGGTGAGTCTTCGAAAGAAAGGCAGAGTATAAAGAGGCATGGATGAGTATAAAAAAGGATGGATGAGTATAAAAAGGGATGGATGAGTATAAAAAGGAATGGATGAATATAAAGAGGCATGGATGAGTATAAAAAGGGATGGATGAGTATAAAAAGGAATGGATGAATATAAAGAGGCATGGATGAGTATAAAAAGGGATGGATGAGTATAAAAAGGAATGGATGAATATAAAGAGGCATGGATGAGTATAAAAAGGAATGGATGAATATAAAGAGGCATGGATGAGTATAAAAAGGAATGGATGAATATAAAGAGGCATGGATGAGTATAAAAAAGGATGGATGAGTATAAAAAGGAATGGATGAATATAAAGAGGCATGGATGAGTATAAAAAGGAATGGATGAATATAAAGAGGCATGGATGAGTATAAAAAAGGATGGATGAGTATAAAAAAGGATGGATGAGTATAAAAAGGGATGGATGAGTATAAAAAGGAATGGATGAATATAAAGAGGCATGGATGAGTATAAAAAAGGATGGATGAGTATAAAAAGTGATGGATGAATATAAAAAGGAATGGATAAATATAAAGAGGCATGGATGAGTATAAAAAGGGATGGATGAGTATAAAAAGGGATGGATGAGTATACAAAGGGAGGGGTGAGTGAGTATACAAAGATTGTAGAAGTTCACGTGATATTGACATGTGTTATTAAATTAAAAACTGTATATGTGCCAAGTTTTAATGAAGCTTGTGTGTATTTCAACAAAAATTACCTATATTGTATAGCTGCAGCCATAAGTCGGCATCTCTAGCTGCGACTTACCAGCTATAAGACAACCACACAGCTGATTCAGTCATAAGTCAGCTATGCTGGTACCCAAGATGCAAATTTAAAGTCATTTATAAAATGACTTCATGTATTATTCAAGGAAACGTGTAATTATAATCAGCGTCCATGTGAGGTGCAATCTGACATGCTAATAGAACAGTGCCGTCTGCTGATACCATGTGAAGCAAGTCTTTGATTCCATCGTTCTGTTAAATAAGGAATGTTCAGTCGTTGCCCCTGTGGTCGGCGCTAGTTCTCTAAAGATCCCTTTGTATGCAGCGACATGCAGCCCTAATGAGGGAGGCTTGGGCTCTCAAGGTCAGCGTTGATTGACGGGGTCCTATCTGATTCTCTGATGAAGGACATTACGGCGGGTCAAACAGCGCATGCGCAGTGGAATGGCCAAATCTTCTTTCGACACAAAACGGCTTTTATCTCCCGCTCGCACGCGAGATGGGCATCAACGGGCATATGCCCGGGATGGAGCTGTGATAGAACGTGTTTTATCTCCCCCTGGCATGGTATTGGTCGGAGACTGACCAGTAGCTGACCCCTGGTCTGACAGATGAGGGCAGTCGTTGACCGCTGCCTGACCTATAATATTATCCCGCCTGATGCCTTGATTAGAAGACTGTCACAGATCGAGACAAACTACTTTTGAAACACAAAATCGTTACGATGGAGGTTTGAGGAATACAATCCTGAGGTAATGGTGTGTAGTGCTGGAGATGCTACATTCACATAATATTACACACCGGGAATTTTCAATTCTATCGGATCTAGGTATAGAAAGGAACATAACGATCTAGGAAACATTGTCAATGACGGGAGGGGGTGGTAAAATGGGTGGAGGGGGGAGGGGGTAAAGAGGGTGGGTTCGGCTCAAGGCTGCTAAATCGAAAAGTCTCAAGTTCAAACCCCCGGGCAGATGTGGCTCGATAACTGGGTACAGCAAATCATCTAGAATCTAGATGACAGAACTCAAAAATCAAACAACTACTGCCTCGTAGTTTGTTCTTAGTTTGGGCAAAGGGTATGGATGCAAACCCAGAAAAAAAATAAGGCTGAAATCGGAGTCAACGGCACATAGACATGTAATACTTAATTGTGTTAGGTAACCCCTTCCAACATTACAATTAAGAACGAAAAAAAGAGGAAGAAGTCAATGGCAGCATGCTGAAGCACCGTGCTTAGGTGCAGAGTGTTGTCTCGTGACTCAATGGTACAAGGTTCAAATCCTCGCAGATAATGGCATCAACCTTTGTGTTAAGTTAGAACCGGTCTAGCTGTAGCAGGATAGATTGGCTGGAAGCTCCGTCACATAGTCACGCCTCATTAAGATATCATGGTAATTAGTCCTACTAAAGTATCAGTGCCACATCAAATGAAATGCGTCGGCATTGTTTCCTGCAAGAGATACTACTTCTTGCCTAATAAGGAGGTCGTATTAGCCTGTACTCATACATCACGTATGATTTTTCCTTTATAATTTAATTAATATATATATATATATATAAATGTATTTATATAGCTGTAAATATATATATATATATATATATATATATATCAAACTATTGCGTAATATATATATATATATATATATATATATATATATATATATATATATATATATATATATATATATATATCAAACTATTGCGTAATATATATATATATATATATATATATATATATATATATATATATATATATATATATATATATATATATATCACGCAATAGTTTGATATATATATATATATATATATATATATATATATATATATATATATATATATATATATATATATATATATATATATATATATATATATATATATATATATCGCAATAGTTTTTTTATTTTTTTATTACAAAATCTGGCCAGTCTGGCTCCATCTGCGGCAAACAGGTTGTCACCCCTAGTTGTCTTGGCCAGGAAATCGTTAACGTTTCATTTCACCGCCTGTCAGTTTGGCCTGCAATGCCACGAGTTTAAACAAAAGTTCCTGAGGCCAAGGGGAAGATTGGGTCATTCTCGCCTATGTCACGTGCATTGTTTTTTTTAGGGGGGCGGGGGAGGTCTGTCTGTAGCCCGGTCACACATCTTGTCATCTCGTGTTTATGTCATCTGACCTGTGTGTAGGTGTATGACACATCTCGTGTTTATGTCATCTGACCTCACCTGTGTGTAGGTGTATGACATATCTCGTGTTTATGTCATCTGACCTGTGTGTAGGTGTATGACACATCACGTGTTTATGTCATCTGACCTCACGTGTGTGTAGGTGTATGACACATCTCGTGTTTATGTCATCTGACCTGTGTGTAGGTGTATGACACATCTCGTGTTTATGTCATCTGACCTCACGTGTGTGTAGGTGTATGACACATCTCGTGTTTATGTCAGCTGACCTCACATGCACGTAGGAGTTAAGGTAAATCGCTGGATTGTTTTCCTACTGTCAAGGTGATTTTTTCTTCTTATATTTAGCCAAAAATTGCAGACTTTATTTTTCTGAGCCTTTTGTCATCGTATTTGTCGAATCCTTAGCCAAAAATATTTTCTCGACAAACATATGTTGACATATCACTGCTCACACTAGTAAAAGCTTCGACTGGTTTCTTTGTACTCTGTTAAAAACATCCTAGTATGTGAATACTTACCTCAGCACATTAAAGTATGGTCGTCCCATCAACAGGTTGGATGGGTTAGTAGGATGTAGGGTGGGAGAGGTTACATTCAGTCGTTGTTTGACTGTGGGAAATCAGGCTTTTCACCATGTGAAACTAGAGAGGGGACTTGTTGCACCATGTGAAACTAGGGAGGAGACTTGTTGCACCATGTGATACTATGGGGGGGGGGAACTTGTTGCTCTATGTGAAATTAGGGAGGGGACTTGTTGCACCATGTGAAAATAGCACCAGAAAAACTAGGTAGTCACTTGATTGACTCTATAAAAACAGACTCTATTTTCCCTTTTTGTGCATCAGATAATATTGTAAATAGAGATTAGGCTTTGTCAAAAGGGAAAAAAAGATCATATAACGTTCGTAAAAAGTTGAGCGTGTTGAATTTTAATTGGATGAAAGCAGATATTTTAAGAATTTCTACACTTCCGTTCTTTTCTTTCAAAAAACCATGCAATGTCCGGCGTAAAATGACTAGGATTCAATCCACAAACCTAATTTGTTTTTTATTTTTTGTTTCGGGGTGATCGCTTTTCAAGATGGCGTTTGTTGAAAGTAAGGTTGAAATCAGTGTGGGAGTTGATTCAAGTATCACAGTTGTTGTGCTAGGGGTTCAATCTTAGGGTTCACATTTGTTGTGTTAGGGGTTCAATCTTAGGGTTCACATTTGTTGTGCTAGGGGTTCAATCTTAGGGTGTCACATTTGTTGTGCTAGGGGTTCAGTCTTAGGGTGTCACATTTGTTGTGCTAGGGGTTCAATCTTGGGATGTCACATTTGTTGTGCTAGGGGTTCAATCTTAGGGTCTCACATTTGTTGTGCTAGGGGTTCAATCTTAGGGTCTCATATTTGTTGTGCTAGGGGTTCAATCTTAGAGTCTCACATTTGTTGTGCTAGGGGTTCAATCTTAGAGTCTCACATTTGTTGTGCTAGGGGTTCAATCTTAGGGTCTCACAATAGTTGTGTTAAGATAGGGGTTAAATTCAAGTCTCGTAGTATAACTGGGTATAGCACTAAGTCTAGGAGAATAACCTTCTAATATTTGCAGCCTTGTAGATTGTTCTTGGATGGACAAAAGCTATAGATGCACATCTATAAAGAAAATTATACTGATGTTAAAGTTAATACCCTCATATATTGAAGAAAAAGAAGAAGCAATTTTATAAGGAACAGGTCAAGTCTAAGTAAGGCAAGAGATCTAGTTATCGAGTAAACAGCAACTTAAGACTTGCTTTAATTATTGATACACAACTGACGACTGATAAAAATGCAAAAAAGTAAGGTGGGCGGCGAGGGTGGATACGTCGTTCAGTGGATCATGGATACAATTACGTCTGTTTTTTGCCAAGTCATATCTTGACGATCATCTAATCATTCATTTTTTTTCCAGCTAAGGTTTACTTACTTGCTTAAGTCTAGCAATTAGTGAGCCTAGCTGGTAGGTTAGATGTAGTTTATCTGGCAATTAGTGAGCCTAGCTGGTAGGTTAGATGTAGTTTATCTGGCAATGAGTGAGCCTAGCTGGTAGATTGGATGTAGTTTATCTGGCAATTAGTGAGCCTAGCTGGTAGGTTAGATGTAGTTTATCTGGCAATTAGTGAGCCTAGCTGGTAGGTTAGATGTAGTTTATCTGGCAATTAGTGAGCCTAGCTGGTAGGTGGATGTAGTTTATCTGGCAATTACTGAGCCTAGCTGGTAGGTTCGATGTAGTTTATCTGGCTACTGAGCTCAAACCTGTCAAAAAATGTGTCTATAAATTAAAGACATCTTACGGTTGTAGCAGACATCGTCCACCCCGGCAACATCACTTTTGTCTTATGACGTCACAACTCCCCCTCCCCCCCCCCCCCCCCCATCCCTCCCACACCCAACTCGAAAAATTGCTAATAAGCTCAAAAGAAAATATATCATAATCACTGTCATTTTTTGCTTAAAATATACATATTATAAACTACCTCTTTTGAATAACCATCGGAAATAAATTGACCTTCTGTCCCACGTCATCTCTACCCACAATTCCCTCTGTGTGTGACATCTTTTATAGATGAGGCCACGCCCCTTCTTAACCAAATGTGGGGGGTAGAACAGCCACAAGAAACTGTGTTAAAGTATTCTATTGGCCTAATTTTATTAGACAAGATCTATTTAAATACGACCTGGTCGACCAGTTGTATGGGGTAGATAAGAATTATTGAAATACGATCTGATATATTGGTAGTCCCAGTAGAGTAGAGTACCCAAACGATGCGGGTCGTTTGACATATCGAACAGTTCATTGGTTTATCTAGATACTTATTGGAAATGTATCAAGTCAGAAAATATTACAATACAGGAGCTAACTCAATAATATATGAATAATCGATTACTTTTCAGCTCGATGGTAATACGATACCATAAATTTCATTTTGCTGTTAGAATTTAGACTAAGTCACCCAAATTATGTTTTATTTATTTCTTTATACTCTCAATTTCTTAGCACTTTCAATCTAGTTTCTGATCAGTTAATTAAATCATAAACAGTAAAACTGCATATATATATATATATATATATATATATATATATATATATATATATATATATATATATATATATATATATATATATATATATATATATATATATAATCTGCATATTTTTTAGATTTCCATTTTGTAGGTTCGGGATGATATATATCCCGATGTCCCCTGTTTATGATCAATTGATTCCACCAAGAAAGTAAACGAATAAAAATTGTCCCTAACATGGGGCGGAGCTGCCTGATTCACATCAAGGCTGACAGGTCGTAAAAAAAGGGGAAAATTGAATTATTCCGTCACGACCTTGACATTGGTGATGTGACGTCAGGAGAAGGAACATGGCAAACAGGATGGTCGTCATCTATAGGGAAGTGGAGGGGGGAGATCTTATTTTTTACTGCTGCGACTACACCCGCCCATATCTTCTCTTAGTTACATCTAAGGCCAAACTTCCCTTCTGACGTCAGTTTAAAAAGTCGTCCAATAAGACAGTTTGTAATTAAAATAATGAATGTAATTTTTACCGAAATTAATCTTGATCCGAAATGAATAATGTCATAATGAAATAGAGCAAAAACCTGGAGCCATACGTCACTTAGATCTTTACCCGACCCGCTACTTGCTTCAACTTCTGATTTCTGTTTATTAAATTCTTGCCTTTTGACATTTTTTTTTTAAATTCCTTTTGGTTCCACATCTTCATACAGATCCTAGGTAGCACACACCGTTTATATGTCTCGTCAAAAGGATTATATGACAATCAAATTTAAAATTCCGCCCCTGCAACCAGATCCTATGAAACTCCGCCCCTGCAACCAGATCCTATGAAACTCCGCCCTTTGAACCAGATCCTATGAAACTCCGCCCCTTCAACAAGACCCCCTGAAACTCCGCACTTTCAGCCAGATCCTATGAAACTCCGCCCCTTGAACCAGATCCTATGAAACCTCGCCCCCACAGACACACCCTGTTATATAGTAAAAAATTCCTTCAATATTTTCTTATAATGTCATCATGACCTGACGATTCCAATCTGGCCAGCCGTTAATGTGCACCTTCCTGCCGGCGTTTTCCGGCTAACATCAAGAATCACGTGACCTCAATCTGTTCCATCTGATCCAAATCCTAATCCATTCACTGCTCCAAAACAGGGTGTGGGCCTAGTTCGGCCCTAGAGTTCGTGATCTATTTTAATGATTGATTTCTCACGGCGGATGTAAGAAATGTTTATTCATTTATTTGCCGGCCTAGTTCGGGTGAAAGGGCGATTCTTTCGTTGCGAGTATTTACCGGTATCGTCGGTGACGATTATCCAGAATCATGTGATACGTTTCGTTTGTACCGTGTGTTGCGACTCTATGGTATCGGTGGCGATTTTTTTTATGTTGAATGTGATCATTGTTTAGTATCGTAAGTGATCTATTTGAGTATCGCGACTGACATTTCTTCAGTATCGTGACAATTGTTCGGTATCGTGTTTGAGGATTCTTCAAGTTATTTTGCTCACTAAATGACCTGATGGATTTAAAACCATTTTACTGAATGGACCCATCACTAGATGACCGGTCTTATTACGCACCCCAAAATAACCCCGATCGCTGTCCGACCCCATCCCTAAATGAACCCAGCACGATCCCATAACTAAAGTACCCCATCGCTAAAACCCCATACCAAAATAACCCCCATCTTTTAAAAGACCCCAACAACACAGCCACCTACAATCAACCCCTCCCCCCGCCCCCCTGTCCTTTACTTCTAGAATCATCCCACACTTTACATATCCCCCTGTTAGTCACGTGACCGGGCTACGGTTCCACGGCTAAACAGTGGTTCCGTTGTCTGACGGACTTAATTCCTGACCACTGGCTTTGTCTAGCATCCGTCTGGCCTTTCGGTGTCCGATTGGCCGGCTGGCCTGTGATGACTTAAGAGTTGAGAGAGGGATAAATACTCTCGCTACCGAATTCACTACGTCTTGTTTGACCCAAGTCTAAACTTAGACACCGGATCGCGTTCGTACAAAAAAGTCAAAAGTTCGAATTTTTAGGTTAAAAAAAGCCCAAAAAAAAAACAAACTCGCATTGAAATTTTGTGTAAACTTTGGAACTTGATTTGTGGCAAACAGGCACTAGCTTATGGTAATAGTCATGAAAAGTCTATATAACCATACTAAATTTAAAAAAAAAGAATCTTTAAAAACATATTACAAGCGATAAAATTATAGTTACATTTGTAAAAAAAAAGCCGTTTGGGAACCATCGATTACACTCATTTTTATAGTTTTGTATGAACATAAGCCGTTGAAAAGCCGTTCAGAATTATTTTATCCATTCCCATATTTTAAAAAAGGCCCTCAACCCCTTCGTGAAGTCAACCTGGGTGGTCTGGGCAAGTAAAACAATAAAAGTCCCAAAAATTGTTTTACATGATAAAATATACAATAACAATCAATGGGGTATAGCCTAGTAGTTTCATTATAATATAACATCAACTATCACAACAACAAGCTGATCCTACTAATTCAAATTAAAAATAAAGCTGTCAGACAAATTACTATTTTTAACTTATTTCTCAAATGTTATAAAATAATCAATTTTGGTTGAAAAATATGCTTTCTGGCAACAACCATTTAGATCCATTTGGAACCAACATTTCAAGACTATTAGAAATGATATAGGACGATTGGAATGTGGATTATAATCGGACGGTTTATACTTACTTTTGATTCATAATCAATGTTAATGGGAACATATATAAGGTCTTGGGAGTTTCATTAAGTTTCAGAAATTATCGTTAAGCTAAAGACGTTCGCAAAGACGAATGTCAATAAATATCTGATTATTTCTTACTTAATTATTGATTTGATTAGCTAACGGTAAGCAGCTTCGATAAAAACATAAATTACTTTTGTGATAGTTGAGGTGAACGACGTGGTCGGGAGAGAGAGCGTATGATTGCTGTCTATAAAGTCCTGAGTTCGGTACCCCGAGCAGATGAGGTTCGATAGCTGGTGACAGCTACTCTTCTAGGAGAGGCAACTCCACAATAAAACAACTGCTGCTTTGTAGTTTTGTCTTGTATGGTAAAAGGCTATGGAAGCAAACCCAGAAAGGAAAAAATGCTGAAGTCAAAGGGTTATAATGCGCATACATGAAATACATAATTGTGTTGGAGAAAGCTACAGTAGGGAACAAAGAAGAAAAAGGAACGATAGCATGGAGCACGGCCTGTGAGCCACAACTGTATTTCACCACTTGTGTATGTCAGCCATGTCACAATCTTTGCTGCAGGTACATCTGTAAGGTAAGTTAGGTGTGTTATGGTGGTGGATTAAGTAGGGGGCTAACCAGGTTGCACCCAGGGGCCCCACGTAACACCTCCCTCCCTCAGATTTTAGGTACTCCAACATCTGTTTTTAAAGTTCTAGAAAAACATTGTTGTAACATAATAAATCGGGTGCTTGGTGGCAGCTTGTATGTGACAAGACGACCCCCCCCCCCCAGGAGTGTAAACTCCTGGCATGACCCACATAGCTATACCAGCTGGAGTCTTAACTCCTGACATGACTCCCCTCCCATCCCCCACCCCAGAGCTATCCCAGCGTGAGTATAACTCCTAGCAGGATCAACCAAGCTGGGAAGATCTGCGTGGGTAGGGGTCAGACTAAAGCTACCACCCTGTCAGGGGCCAATATTACATCTTCCGGGAGTAACCGACGTTTGGACAAGTTGGTGCTACTTGGATTAACGATAATCCTGTGAACAGTTTATATGCACGTGACAGAGCTGCCATAAAATAGTTTCTGTTCTTCAGCTGACAATGGTATGTGAGGCATGAATAGTTGTATGTGCAACATGAAGAGTTGTATGTCCTTATGTTTGAAGTGAAATCCGGCCTCAGTACAAATCTGCTCTACTGACTGAAGAGTTCTCAAGTCCAGCTTTAACTGGCACTGATCACGTGTTCGACACAACACAAATAATCTCTTGGTTGGAAATAAAATTAGTTCCCGTTGGATAGTGTCCCCTTGTCAATTAAAGAAACGCTGACAGACGAAAGAGTGTGTGTGTGTGTTTGTTTGTGTGTGTGTGGGTTTGTGTGTGTGTGCGTGCGTGCGTGCGTGCCTGCGTGCGTGCGTGTGTGTGTGTGTGTGTGTAAAAGAGAGAGAGGGAGTAAAATGATATTTAAAGTCCATGGAACGGGGAACACAAGAAACGCTTTAATCAGATACTGACATTGTGTTTAGTTATTTAAGACTGCTTTATTTAAATTCTTCAGTGTCACATGAGTGCCTGACACCCCCCCCCCCCCCCGTGGCAAAATATTCCCTGTTATCCACTTCAAGACCCCTCTGACATCGCCCCTGTTGTTCTATGCTCACCAAATCCTTTTATATTCAGACCCCCCCCCCCCCACTTGCACTAAACCCCCTTCCACTCCAGCACCACAGACTGTAGAATGGGTTTTGTGTTTTGTATTCAGTTCTGCACCCTACACCAACGAGCCACCGTTTGCTTGAATAATTACCCCCCCCCCCCACCTTGTAGAAGATAAACTCGAATACATAAGATCACACTCGCTCCAGAACAGACCTCTCCCCCCCTCCCCCCAACCCTCAGTTGTTGCAGATTTTATCATACCGTCTCCAGTATTTGGTTTACTAATTTTCTTATTTACAGTACCCTCCGTTTACCGTGGTCCAGACACTCCAGCATCATACACCTATACTTACAACCAGACCCCTGTAGCAGAAAAACTACCCTAGACCTCGTCCTTGTACCAGTTCACCTGTACCAGACCACCCCCCCCCCCCAATGCTCCCATATCCATTCTATGACCAACCAACCTCTCTGACTCTTTTCGTGTGTACGATCGCTGTGTTTTATCCCTGTGTTAGTTAACCTTTGATCCCCGGGTTATATAAACTTTGATCCCCGGATTACCAAACCTTTGATCCCTGAGTTATTTAACCTTTGATCCCGGAGTTAATTAACCTTTAATCCCTGAGTTGTTTAACCTTTGATCCCTGGGTTATTTAACCTTTGATCCCTGAGTTATTTAACCTTTGATCCCTGAGTTATTTAACCTTTGATCCCTGAGTTATTTAACCTTTGATCCCTGGGTTATATAAACTTTGATCCCCGGATTACCAAACCTTTGATCCCTGAGTTATTTAACCTTTGATCCCGGAGTTAATTAACCTGTGATCCCTGAGTTGTTTAACCTTTGATCCCTGAGTTATTTAACCTTTGATCCCTGAGTTGTTTAACCTTTGATCCCTGAGTTATTTAACCTTTGATCCCTGAGTTGTTTAACCTTTGATCCCTGAGTTATTTAACCTTTGATCCCTGAGTTATTTAACCTTTGATCCCTGAGTTATTTAACCTTTGATCCCTGATTTATTTAACCTTTGATCCCTGAGTTATTTAACCTTTGATCCCTGATTTATTTAACCTTTGATCCCTGAGTTATTTAACCTTTGATCCCTGAGTTAGTTAACCTTTGATCCCTGAGTTCTATAACCTTTGATCCCTGAGTTATTTAACCTTTGATCCCTGAGTTATTTAACCTTTGATCCCTGATTTATTTAACCTTTGATCCCTGAGTTATTTAACCTTTGATCCCTGATTTATTTAACCTTTGATCCCTGAATTATTTAACCTTTGATCCCTGAATTATTTAACCTTTGATCCCTGAGTTATTTAACCTTTGATCCCTGAGTTATGTAACCTTGAGCGTGTGACATCAATCAGCCTTGGACTTGTCACGGATAACTTCTTTTAAAACTAACCAATCAGGGCCGGGGTTAAAATACCATTTCCGGTCACAGTAGCATCCTGCGCGGGAAATGGAAACGGACCAGGAAGTAAAATTGTGATGTTTCTCCTGGCGATGGTTGCTATGTAACAAACACTGATATGAACTCCTTGCTCTGAAACTGGTTAAGAAAAATCCCGATGCCATTATTTTCTAAATTTAGGTTTAATTTTGGAACTGATTACAGTTCGTTAAAGTGTGAAAAGAAAAAGAAAAAACTACATTTTTAGAAACAATTCATTATATATATATATATATATATATATATATATATATATATATATATATATATATATATATATATATATATATATCGGTGTATGTTACGAGATGCCACATTACTGATGCACGTCTTATGTCATTCTCAGCCCAACATATATTTTAGACCCTCGCAGAAGATTAAAAACGTGACTAAATTTGATAAGTTCATTTAATTAATCGCGGTATTTTGTTTCTTTAAAAAAATCTATTTTTTGCCTGATGGTATTAATCAAAGAGGGGAAGTAATCCAACAGCCACTAAGTTGTCACCGATTGTCTTCTCTTAATTTCACAACAAGCATCAAGACGTGCTGACTCTCTATAACTAATTATGTTTTTTATACAGACCGGCGCAATTTTCCGAATTTGTTTCCTTTTTTTTACTTTTACTTGGTATGGTTATTCTTTAAAACCTCGAGAAACTTATTTGAGGTTTTAATTTGAGGGTCATCGTTTATAATCTGCACCTAATTATTAGAGTTTGAGGATGGAGGGGGTGGGTGGAAGTGAGGATTGAGAGAGGTGGATGTGAGGAGTTGGGACTGAGGATTGTAGGTCATGGTTATCCCCCTAGCTGTGTGACGTAGTTGTCACCCCCTATTTGTGTGTCGTTGTTGTCCATGTGTGTCATGTTGAAAACTCCCTGAATAAAAAAATGAACATATTAAAAAGAACTTTAGCGGACCTCGCGTGACAAAAGAAATTTCTACGATAGTTCTCGAAAGTTCTATTTCTGGAAGATTATTAAACATATCCTCTTAAACAGGTCATCGATGTTCGATCAATGATCTTCGGCAAGTGTCATTGACCTCTAGTCTATTGATTTAATTTCTCGACCAACAAAACTAGCAAACATGACCTACTTTACCAAATACTTAACGAAATTTTCGGCCTTTGTGAGGCTATAAATAGGACAGAAATTATTAACTTACTACCTTGAACGGACATGAAAATTTTCGGGATTTCATAACTATTTCTGATTGTATTCACTTTTTTATTATCTTTTTATAGCTTCACTAAAATGCAATTATTTTTTTTTAAATTACAGATTTACGCTTTCATAAAATATGAACACATCAGTAACGCAACCTGTATAATTCATTTTAAAAGTATTATTTCTGTAGAACTGTGTAATCCATAATGCCTGGCTATGCATTTAGTACTGTGTAGGGCTACACACATATAGTAGCAAAATTCCCCCCCCCCCCCCCACACACACACAGTTGTGTTTAGGTTTTCTGCCCTGTACCGGAAAAATACTTCATAAGATATTTGTAATGTGCTTGCTTGACAAAGCAAGAGTATTTATTTCTAATCTAATTAGAAATCGGATTGATCATTAAAATGTAATTAAAATATTATTCAATTCAATAACAAAAAGGCAGATTTAAAACTAGCGATTGTTCAATCATGTTTCTTAGCTGTAGATCACCTTCAGGTACTCTTTTTCTCTATTGTCTTTAAAAAGCCAAGACTAATGCTTTAAATTAAAGTTTAATAATACCACTATGTATAAACCAACAGACAGTTGTCGTTTTGTACGTGTGTTCTCTTTATGACTCAATTTATACGAACTTTAGAATCAATCACAATAACCATAGCGAGATGGTAGAGCATCCATCTTTTTTTTGTCTTAAATGTATTTAGATAAATGTTCCATGAAAGTATTTCGACTATACCATAAAAGTATTTCAACAAAAGTTCCATAAAAGTATTTCGACAAATATTCCATAAAAGTATTTCGACAAATGTTCCATGAAAGTATTTCGACTATTCCATAAAAGTATTTCGACAAATGTTCCATGAAAGTATTTCGACTATTCCATAAAAGTATTTCGACAAATGTTCCATGAAAGTATTTCGACTATACCATAAAAGTATTTCAACAAAAGTTCCATAAAAGTATTTTGACAACTATTCCATAAAAGTATTTCGAAAACTATGCCATAAAAGTATTTCGACTATTTCATAGAAGTATTTCGACAAATGTTCCATAAAAGTATTTTGACAACTATTCCATAAAAGTATTTCAACAAAAGTTCCTTAAAAGTATTTCCAAAAAATGTTCCATAAAAGTGTTTCCACAACTATTCCATAAAAGTATTCCAACAATTATTCCATAAATGTATTTCAACTATTCAACAAAAGTATTTCGACAACTAGGCCTATGCCATAAAAGTGCTTTCTTGAATTAAGGAAATGAAAACTGGCAGAGATGTTCATTCAACCGTTCAAAGATTTTTTACTCGAGGTTTTTTCCCCTAGACACGCCCTAAGTTTCATCACGTGAACAATTTTTTTACCTATTACTTTAACGTTAAGTATATCTTTTTGGGAAAACTAGTTCAAAGTAGAAAAATAAATCATAACTGTACAGTTCACTTTTGTAATGTGTGTATGTGCATTAAAAATATTGAGTTAAATGTTATTAACTTCTTAATAACATAATATCGAAAATAGTAATTCTATATTGGGAGTTATTTTTAAACTATTTTAATCCAGTTGTGCTGACGTCACTTCCCGTGAGAGTTTGTCTTCTAGGACCGTCTGCAGGACATAAGTGGCGGGACCAGACGTGAGTAGTGTTGGTACAGAATCGGCCAGGTCCTGGGGATGGGGGGGGGGGGGGGGGTTGATGTGAGTAGTGTTGGTACAGAATCGGCCAGGTCCTGGGGGGGGGGGTTGACGTGAGTAGTGTTGGTACAGAATCGTAAATGTGTTCTGGTGGTGATGAGTCGCGACACAAAGTGGGGGGGGGGGGGGAAGGGGCAGTGGCCAGGTCCTAGGGGTGGGGGATATGACGTGAGTAGTGTTGGTACAGAATCAGGCGGGCTGTTGATGTGTCCCAAAGTTGTGACACATTTGGAGGGGGGGGGGTGTGCAGGGGCCAGGTCCTGAGGGTGGGGGAATATGTGTCTGTAGAGTAGCAACTTTAATGCCCCCTTAAGGTTCTGTGTTTTTGCTCAAGTTTAAAAACAGTCCAACTGGTACTCTTAGAAATATTTTCTAATACTTTAGAAATTTAGAAAATAATTTAGAAATATTTTCAGACTTTAATCCTGAAAATCAAATATATTTAGATCTAAAAAATATCTCCTAATGTCAGCTGTTTGTAGTGATTCGAGAAATAAATCTGTCCAAAATATGTTTTAGTCAGTTCGCTAGATGTCTTTGCACCAAAGTTGTGCAGCGCTTTCCTCGTTTGAGTGGCGAAAAATATCTTTATCACAGATTTAATAAAACGAGATTTAATGGACCCACAAAAATGGACGAATTGAGAATATTGACTGTAAAATGCTGAAAAATGGACGAATTGAGAATATTGACAGTAAAATGGTGAAAAATGGACGAATTGAGAATATTTGCAGTAAAATGGGTAATTAAAAATAAGTGGATTTGACGTAAAGAGTGTATTTATGCAATTAACTATTTTATGGTGTATTTTGTTTTAAACAACACAGTAATACTTCCTCTTAGGGGCACGATACTGGTCACAGAGAAATAAAAAACTCCGGGTTTGTCGTGAAGTGGGTGGGGAAGGGAGGGGAGAATTCTTCAACTCGTGGGATGATGGGTTCGATTTCTCGGAGTAGTTTCATTTTTTTCTCGACCAAGACGGTGATGAGTTCAATAAATGGCAACGTAACACCGATACGGTGCTCACAAAACGATGACGTTCTTCGCAGTTTGTGTGATTGTATTGTTGTCTTAGGAGAGTAGACTAGAAGTTGTGGGGTGTATCCAAGTGCTGGATCCCACGCACTATGCATAATGGGTGGAGTTAAGTTAGTACAGGACTTGGCTGGTTGATTCTTCTTCTTCGCTCTAAATTGTAATGTTGGGATTTCCTCTAAGACAATTAAATATTACTTGTCAACTAGTTAAGCGCCTTATAGGCCTGCAGGTACTACCAATATAAAACATCCTGCAGGTATTACCTGTCAGCCTGCAGGTATTGCCTGTCAGCCTGCAGGTATTACCTGTGTAAAATTCAGCCTGCAGGTGTTACCTGTGTAAAATTCAGCGTTCTGATACTGAAAGTCTATCTATGTATTGATATCTGAATAATCGATAAACTGTAGTTTATAACTTCACTAACGTCTGTGATAATTTATACCGTTCTCGTGGGTAAATAAAAGTACCTTATTTTTGTCAGTGATCTCCTTCCCAAAGCGAACTTCGGAAATATAAAGAAAACAAATTTAAATGCCTTGTTTGGGATGAAAAAAAAGTAATAAATCGCATTAAGCGAAATTTCCGCTTTAGGTTAACCAACATTATTTACTATAGAAATGAAACCATTGAGAGAAGAAAAAAAGATGAGATCACCACGAGTTGAGTCCCCTGCCGTCGATACTATTAGATCCCTGTTATTTCACGCGCAAGTGTGACTAAATACAGCCTTACACAGGGGTGAGTGCTTTCTGTAGCACCATCCCAACTCACTCATTTGATGAATCGAATCTCTAAAACAAGGTCAAGGTTAGGAAGGTGTAGGAGTCGAGGGGGGGGGGGGGGGAATTGGTGGATAAGTGGGAAGAATAAAATATTACTTTGCTGGATGTTGGTGTTTAAGAAAAAAAAAAATGTTTTCATATTAGACATTCTAAACGTTCTTATGATTATTATTCACATTCCTGTTTCTGTTTTTTTTACCTTGATTTAATGGGGGAAAACCCGTTAGTTTATCCGCCTCCGACCCATCCTTGATATCGATCTATAACTTCGATCTCTACCTCCCACCACCAGTCTACCTCGTGTGGACTGTAACGGCGAGTTAATGGTTTATTTTATGGCCAGGTCAAACCACCGACCCCAGCGTTTAATCAGCCGCGCACAACTCAGCAGTACACCTCGTACCCAGCATAGTTTGACCGGCAACAGTCCTACGTGGCAACTCAGTTCATCATAATGTAGCAGGGGAGGGGGTGGAAGCGAAATATTAGGGTTCACCAGAGGTTTCGACTGATGTGAGTGGTGGGAGTGTTCTATTTTCGACAAACTATTATTGATTTATTGGTTTAGTTTTTTTTACCCTTTGAATACTGAATTTCACGAAACGATTTCGTGGGAATTAAAGAAAAAAAAAACTCCCTTAGGAATGTGTAGTGCGAAATGTAACACCGGCGTGAAGTGGAATTTAGTAGCAATATTTTGTTCCAACAAAAGTTTCCTCTTTATGGTTTAAGAACCAGACATATATGCCAGATAAATGTAACGTACATCCTTTATGTATATTTGTTGGTTCCCAGAAAAATGCGCGATCGGAAAACTGCGCAAACAGATACATGCCCAAATACAAACTAATACTAATACACTTTAATTTTGTCATATTTCGTGGAAATAGAGAGGCTCGGGAGATTAGGATAGAGAGGATTGGAAGGAGATGATACAAAGCATACTTGTGGCTCCCCAATCATCCACTCAGATTTGGGGACACACATATATACATATAACCTCCGCTTCACATACCAATTTCTCTAAAGAGGGCCAATCCAAACTATTATGTTATATCCGATACATTTGACAGTGCCAGTTCTATATCCGTGTCAGTTTTATATCTGGTACGTTTCACAATGTCAGTTTTATATCTGATACATTTGACAGTGTCAGTGTTATATCTGATACATTTGAAAGTGTCAGTGTTATATCTTATACATTTGACAGTATTAGTTTTATATCTGATACATTTGACAGTGTCAATGTTATAACGGGCCCTGCTCTAAGAACCACAACCCAGTACAAGCCTGTCACGTGATGACTTTTCCCGGACATGCGCACTCTGTCAGCCAATCAATCTACTTCTTTCATCCATTCATCACACGACGGTAGAAGTGTTTTGGTTGAGTTGAGAGAGGATAATGCAATGAATGTACCATAAGCAAGAGAAACGGATCAAGTCGTTTCCACAATTGATCAAATGATCCGACACTGAACTGCTCTAGGGGTCGTCCAAAAAACGACGTTACACTCAAAGAAGGGGACGATGGTGGATGGTGGGGGGGGGGGGGCGTATATTATTTTAAGCTTTTATAAAGACTTGTTTAGTTATTTGCTGATTATTAGGTGGTGTGGCTTTTGTGAAGAAAGGATGGGGGGGGGGGTGTAAAAATCATTGAAGAAAAACATGATGTTGAATATGAATCTAGTCACGATCTTACTAACATCGTTACTCAACTCGTACTGATGAAATATATTTACATTCAGAGATCCGTAATTTTACAACGAAAAGTTAATGGAAATGACTTATTGTCTTAGTGATATTTGCATTCAAACTTCAATATCTTATCTAAAGATTAAAATAAATAGTTTCGGAAACCATTTTTATATTCTAAAAAAGTCTGAGAACAAAAATATGTAAATAATGGGTCAAGCCTAGAAGACTTAGAAAACATAATTATAAATTAATAGCAACAAAAAAAAAAGACAATAACTTACGTTTCTTTACTCGAATTAGAATTAGCGACTAATGACTAGAGCGTAATTTAATTTTAATTGCAAATTAAGTTTCGCCACTAGTTCTTCATTTAAATCGAATATTTAAAAAGGTTTGCACCTAATAAATCTTGGTAGTAAATGTTTTTATTGATCTGCTTTATGTGCCCTAAGGATGAGAGAGAATACTTAAAAGTTTAATTATTTTTAACTCCTAAGATCTCAGTTTTATTACTGTTTTGTTTTTATTTTTTATTTTTTTTTCCAAATACTAAACGCTAATTTTTTTAAAATTATGATTGTTTTATTAAATTAAAAGCATTGTGTTTTAATCGAAATTTACATTAATTATACAAGTACGAGCTGACCCGCGACGTAGCATACGCCGCTATCTAGTTGTTTTATTTTCTAGTTATCAACAATTCATAATTTGTGTATTCCACACTACCCCACCCCCCTGCCTCGTGTCTTGAGTGGTCCCCGTGAAGAGAATTATATATAAATAGATATTGCAGTACCATTCTTTATATATTTTTTTAGTAACATTGATTTCATATTAATGTATTACAGTAACATATTACAGTTCAATGGTCCAGTAACATTGATTCAATATATGTTTTAGTAACATTAATTACATTTTTATATGGTTCAGTAATATTTATTACATATTTATGTATTAGTAGCATTGATTACATTTTTATATGTTTCAGTAATATTTATTACATATTTATGTTTTAGTAACATTGATTACATATATGTGTTTTAGTAACATTGATTACATACTTATTTTTTAGTAAAATTGATTACATACTTATTTTTTAGTAAAATTGATTACATATTTATGTTTTAGTAACATTGATTACATATTTACGTTTTAGTAACATTGATTACATATGTATGTTTTAGTAACATTGATTACATATTTATGTTTTACTAACATTGACTACATATTTATGTTTTACTAACATTGACTAGATATTTGTTTTACTAACATTGATTACATATTTATGTTTTACTAACATTGACTACATATTTATGTTTTACTAACATTAATACATATTTATTTTTTACTAACATTGATTACATATTTATGTTTTAGTAACATTGATTACATATTTATGTTTTAGCAACATCGATTACATATTTATGTTTTAGTAACATTGATTACATATTTATGTTTTAGTAACATTGATTACATATTTATGTTTTAGTAACACTGATTACAGATTGATACAGCGATGTTGTATCTACAGAGCCCACTTCTCTAGACACCATTGTAAAGCCCACAATTCTCCCGTCTAATGATTTGATCAGCTAGCCTCTACCAGTACATACACCCCCCCCCCACCCGAACTCCCCCCCCCTCCCCCACTCGGCTAGACTCGTCCCTACTCTGAGAATTCCCCGCAGAGCCTAAGTCCAGCAAGGAAATAATTGAACTGGCTCACAGAAATACCTCGGGACTAAGAGCTCTGCCTCTACCTAAGCCGACTCGGGGAAACTCTTTCACTTGTCCCTACAAGTTTAGATTACTCGGTTAAGTAGCAATCGGATTCTGATTTTTCATACGTTAAGGGAAGCTGCTCGGTATTTTGATTTTAAGGGAAGTAATTACGTTTACTGTAGCAATTTAATTTATATTATATATTAATATATAATTATATAATATATTAATTATATATTATTTTAGTAATTTTATATTAAAAGTAAAGCAGCTTTAATGACTTAAATTAGCAGCATTTTTTTTACAATAAGTTTAAAGAGATTAACTTATTTAAGGGAAACAACTGATTTTAAGGGAAGTAACTTTAACATACGTCTACGATAAGGAGCTGTGTTCTAATTTATATATTTAAAACAAGCAACTTTTTTTTTCTAAACATCACTTTTAAAGAGAAATAACTTATTTGCATTTGATGAATCAGAACAATACCGTGTTCAGTTTAAAAAAAAAAGAAAAATTTAAAGAGCAGCTCCCATCTACGCTACCAAACAAGAAAGTATACCGTTGTTTCTTGTTCACATAAAATAAGATAAGAGGGTTAGATGTGACGCAATCTTGTGTTTTATTCACCCATCTAGGCTATCTTCGCGCCAGTCAAACCGAGGCTATGCTAATCGAATCTGATCTTCAAACCGTTCCAGTTTTTTTTTCTGCCAGATTTTCTACCGAGTTTCTCCACTTAGGTACAGTAGGGTGTTGTGTGTGTGTGTGGGGGGGGGGGGGTGTGTGTGTGTGTGTGTGGGGGGGGTGTTGTGTGTGTGGGGGGGGGGGTGTGGGGGGAAATCTGGCCAACGTGAGTGTTTGGTGTTGAAATATAGAGCCCACGGGAAACTGATGCTGGAGGAATTATAAATAGACCGCAGAATCCATCCGCTGGGAGCGCTGGAGTTGATATTTGACTAAAGAACAATTTCGAAATTGATAACTTAGTAAAATATAAAGAAGTTGATATCTGACTGTAGTAAAGACATAGTTTCTTCCAGGCATCCCCCCCCACCCGAAGAAAGTCTACCGCCCCAGTAGCGTAGCGAGGGGGGGGGCGGGGGGGGGGACATATGTCCCCGGGTGCCGACCTTAGGGGGGGCGCCAAATTGAAAGTTTGAGGGGGGGTGCAAATGAAAAGTTCGAGGGGGGGTGCAAATCGAAAGTTTGAGGGGGGGGGGGTGCAAATGAAAAGTTCGAGGGGGGGGGGTGCAAATCGAAAGTTTGAGGGGGGGGGTGCAAATGAAAAGTTCGAGGGGGGGGTGCAAATCGAAAATTTGCTCCCAAGGGGGCGCCAAATTGAAAGTATGTCCCCGGGCGCCGGGAAGGGTCGCTACGCCTCTGTACCGCCCACATTCCCATGAACTAAATGGAATTTATATATAAAACATATACTTTTATCAGTGTCCCCCACACCCCTGGAAAATGTTGACTGCCCCTCCGCCCCGAAAATATCAATTGCCCCCCCCCCCCTCCCCCGGAGAAAAAAGTCTGAAAGAAACACTGAGTAAAGATGACTTTGTTATTGCTAATTGTAAAATGAAATGGCTGATAGTTACCTGTGGTAACAAGATTATAATTAAAATGGATCAAATTTAATTGACGTAATAGTATCATATCTGAAATTAAACAGTAGGCTCTGATGAAGATATTTAATTCATTTTTTTTTTGCTTTTTCCCAGTCGCATACGCATTGATTCTTTACTGTATCTGTCTGATGCTTATGTTATCTGCGTATCTGGCCTGGTGATCGAGTCATCTGTTTGTCTGGCGATTGAGTTATCTATTTGAACTGTGATTGAGTTATCTTTTCATCTGGTGATTGAGTTATCTTTTCATCTGGTGATTGAGTTATCTTTTCATCTGGTGATTGAGTTATCTTTTTATCTGGTGATTGAGTTATCTGTCTAGGACCAAGGTTTCTTGCCTGCTTCACGGGTTCTATTTTAAGCAAAACACGACAGTGTTAGCTTAATGCTATGCATAAATAGCTTAAAACCAAATGGATGAGAAATCCAATGTTGAAATAAATGCCTTAATTTGTGACCATCTAAGTTATAAAGATAGAACCAAGTTTCGTCACGTGACTGGCTGACCTATTTGTGAGCAGACGTTAGAAGACAGCGCCATTAGTAACCGCCACTGTCTAGGATATTTGCCGTCGTAAAACTTTATACAATGTATTTAAAAATCTAAATAATAAACCTTGTTCTTTCTCTTCCTAAAATTAAAACTTTTTTTTTTAATTTTGTAAAAATCCTTCCCATTCTGTCTCTGTGTCGCGTTTAAAGCAAGTTTACAATCAATTATTTTTTAACGATTTTAATTATTTCCAGAGGAAATTCCCCATTCATCTGCTAGGAAATTTTTGCTCCCTACAAGCCCGCATTGTGGCCGGCGAGCTTACCACTACTTTAAACGTCAATAAAACCACAAGCCGCTGGCCGTGAATAGAGGCTGTAAAAACGAGCCTTCCTTTGTGGCTCCTCTGTTGATTTTTTGGACTTCCTGTCGGCGAAAATAGCTTTTTATTCAACGTTCGTCACGATGCTAACCCCCCCCCCCTCTGCCTTTAGGGGAGGTCAAATCGTGATTGGGCAGGGTTGAGTCTGTTTAATTAAGTCTTGTTAAGTGGTGTGTCCTTAACCTCAGCTTCAATCAATCGGGAGAGTTCGATGCTGAAATACGCGTCTGTTTACATCCTGTATGCCCACTATACACAATGAAATACATTTCTGTTCACTTCCAAAAGTGCAAGTATCGATGCTGAACAATGATCGCATCTCATGAAAAACGCATGTTGTAATTTTAAACAACTCAACATTTAGTTGGGGAGATATTTATTTTGAGTATAGGTTTGGTTAGGTTAGCCTCGCCCCTCCTCGAACATAGGCCGCTGACAAGAGCTTTCCTGTTCTGGTCTAGTCTCTCCAACTGTCCCCAGGTGTATCCTAACCTGTGCTATAGTCTCTCCAACTGTCCCCAGGTGTGTGGAATCTTTTTGGTGTCTTCTTCCAGGTCACGTCTTTAGGTCTTCCTTGGTCGGCCTCTTTTCTTTTTGCACTGTGGATTTTATTCTAGGTAAAGATGTTATAATCTATGTATCATGGGAAGCCAAAAAAAAAGTCGGACAATTTTGACAGCTAGGATGACAACCAACCATGTCTTGCTCTAAATAACACTAGCCCATTTTTCATGAAGGAAAATACTGTTATCCCATAAAAACCTTGACGTTTTTAGTGCGATAATCAACTACGATTGCAGATTATCGTCCTTATTCCAGGATTAACACAGTTTAAACGTACATAAACGTATCCGAAAATATACAAACGCTACAACAAAATTTGATATAATGAATATACTTGGGACAATGTATGTATTCTTTACTTTCGACCAAAACATTGACCTGAATCGATTATTAGATTGACTGCACCACCGTTTCGATGTGTCATGGTATACCACCAGTAAATTGTGAACTTTGGCATTTTGCCCTCCCCCCTCCCCTATTTACCCCCAGTCCCCCATATTCTCCATCAGTCCCACATATTTTCCCCCGTCCCCCAAATTCTACCCCTCCCCATATCGTCCATCAATCCCCCCCCCCATTAGTCCCACCAACCATAGTTTCTCTGCCCCAATATTTTCCCATAGTTATGCATCAGTAAACGTGACGTATACAGCTTTCAAAGCCCACTGATCGTCAACAGATCGTTGGTTTAAAAGGTCAAATGTCAAGGCTGCTCAATCAGAGTACCACGTGACGCGTGTATAGATTCAGGTTCTAGAGCACCGGTAGAGGCCTGGTACCAGGGGCGGAACTACAGTGCCGCCAGACCCCGCAATGCGGGGGGGCCCACGCCATTTAGGGGCCCATTGTCGACCCTGATAGTTTTTATTATAGTTAAAAAAATCTAATTTTCTTGCAATTTTTTACTTAATATTTATTTTGTAAAAAGATTGCAATGGCTGCGGTTTGATTATCTTTATTCTATAGACACCCTCCCCACGCTGTTGGATATTTTTCCCCTTTCTTTTTAAACCATTGTGAAAGCCAAGTCCTCTCTCTTCTACAATTAAACTTAACAAAGATAAGCAAACGTTCAAACCACTTCCATGACTTATTTCCCTTTTTTTAAATAGTCAAATTGGGGTGCTCATAAGTATATTTTAATATATTTGTACTAAACAGATTAAAAAGCAATAACTTCTCTTACTAAATATTTTTTCATAAAGTACTTACTAAAGATTGACCTTGTAAAAAAACTTAATGTATTTAAAATTAATTATATAAATACAAAAAAACATAAAAATAATCATAACACGAGACACCATTACTTCTACAAAGATGTCATGTTTTATATTCTTTTGGTCAGATAGATATTAGTTGAACCCATATAAAAATAAGACTGATTTTCTCAAAACACTCTTTTGCACTTACACACATGACATGATGTAGTAATTTGTTTTAATTAAAAAAAAAACATTTTTTCTTCAAAACCCGAACGAACAGGCCAGCAATGAGTATCCTATGCTCTGTTCGTATTTTGTGTTTGAATATATATATATATATATATATATATATATATATATATATATATATATATATATATATATATATATATATATATATATATATATATATATATATATATATATATATATATATATATATATATATATTTATATATTTTTATATATATATATATATATATATATATATATATATATATATATAGGGGGGGGGCTAAAAAAATGTTTGCGGGGTGGCCATTTTTTTCTAGTTCCGCCACTGCCTGCTACACAAACAGTAGTTGGTGACACCATTTAATTGGTGACACCATTTAGTTGGTGAAACCATTTACTTGGTGACACCATTTAGTTGGTGACACCATTTAGTTGGTGACATCATTTAGTTGGTGAAACCATTTACTTGGCGACACCATTTAGTTGGTGAAACCATTTACTTGGTGACACCATTTAGTTGGTGACACCATTTAGTTGGTGACACCATTTAGTTAGGAGGGGGGGGGGAATTAAAACCCCTTAACGTATTTATGAAAAACATGAACAAAACCGGAAGTCATGAACACGAGATGCTAACCTACTACAGAAAATAAACATTGTGAATACTTTCTTTTAAAAATAATAAATAAATGAGTATCATTTATCATCCATCTGTTTTTGTTTACCTATGGGAAAAAAAATCCATCAAAAAGCGCTGATCAGAAAGACCATTCACACCTCAGTACACTTCAGCACATCAGAGGTGTAGCGAGGGCGGGGTGGGAGGGGGGGGGGAGGTGCGGACCGCATCGGGTGACACGATATGGGGGGGGGGGGGGTTGACACCAAGGCAAAAAAATGCAAGATGCATAGAAGAAAAATGTTTTTGCCGGTACCATTAATGATCTATTAAAGTTAAATAGTCTTTTAAGTACATATTCACAATAATTACAAGGGGGTGGGCGTGACACTATGACGTAAACGCGATAACTATAGAGAAAACAATGCGACGCCACTGCAGCATATCGAACATTCGCATTCCCTCCCGATGATGCCGTCGCCTTAGTGTTTGAACTGTATTTAATAACAGACAACTCCGATAAGAATAGAACGTACACATGCCTTGCTTATTAGCATTAACTATATATAGCCCGTTTATTGTAAGTTTTGAGAGGTCTATTTTTATACACAGTCTACATCGGGGCGAGGGGAGGGGAGGTCGTCGAAAGTGAAAGCGTGTAGACGGGATAGGAGGGAGGGAGGGGCTAAAATTTTTTAAAAATTTTCTTTCTGGACGACATAAATCGATTGATACTAATCACAAAACCTTATATCTTAAGTAATGTTTGCAGGAAGGGAAATATTGAAAAGTGGTTAAAGGGAAAAAACCTTTGTTAAATTGAAAAATGAAGTTTTACTATTTGATTTACTTCCCTGTACAATTTGAAAATATAACACATGTGTAAGTAACCATAACTATGAGCAAATAAGCTAGGCCTACCCACATCCCATCGTCCTATAATTAGTTAAGTAAAAAATATGGTTACTCTTTATTTCACTCTAAATAACAATTAGAACAATTTAGTGTGGCATTTTACGTTTTCGTTTATGAAATTCTATTGAATAATAACATCAGGCCTAATCCTACCTAAATAAAAGTTAACAAACAAAAGCAGTTGTTAGTTTTTGATATTTAGACTAACCTTCAGCATTGTAAACAATTCACCAGTCCTTTCATCCATTCAAATTTATTAGACCGCCTTTGTTAAAAAGTAGATCTAGAATCTAGCTCTTCTTAGTCTTACAATGTCAAGTACAGCCGAAATATTCAACGATTTCCAGACATACCTCAACACTGAACATGATTTAAGAGAGGTTAATAAATTATTCAGCCTTTTATTTTTGTATTGATCAAGCTAGCTGCTAGATTGCTGCTAGTCTGCTAGAATAGAAGTAGAATCTAGATTCTAGCTAATCTAGATCTAGAATCTAGATCTCTGATCTAGGTCTTCTAGAGGCGGCTAGAGGTTTACTTTGTCACTTACATTCGGGAAATAATAATATCTTGAAATACTCGAGTCAAATACCGCCTCAAAAATGTATTTTGATAGTTTAATTTAAAATTTTATTAAAAATAAAATACTTAGGCCTAACTTTAATTTAATAGCCTAACTTACTAACCTAAGTTAGTAACTTAGGCCTACTCAATACTCGGTAATCTATCGTTTTAGGTACGTAAAATCGCCCGCGGCTAGTAATGTATGAAAAAGTTACCTCATTGTCAAGGCTTTAGTAGTTACTAGATAATAGAAATGGGGGCCTAAGATGATATTTCGAGTCGTCCCTTTGAATCCCGGTCAGAACATCCCCCTGTCGTGGCCTCAACCAACCGGCGGGCTTGTTGCATTGAGTTAAATATAATCTCAAAACAATAATATAAACAATCTCCTTTCAGTCTGTCAGGCCACATACCAGGCATGCACAGTGTTGTGTGTCGTGCCTTAACCAAAACAAACTATCTAGTTCTAAATCAAAGTAACCTAATTTATTTATTGTTAGCTGTGAAATACACTGATCTTGTGATCACAGAGTTATACCACAACTATACCTTATTTTTGCAGGAAATCCGAACAGTTGTTAGAGATTTGGAACAAACAGCTCGTGAAATTCAGACAGCCTTGCAAGTCATTCACCAACCATCTCAAGGTCTCAATAGTAAGTATTGTTCAGTCTACATGAACACCATTGATATTTTTCTATAACCTGAGATATTATCCAACATTCTCTATGGTTTCATCCATGTATGACAATTACTGTCATGCTAAAATATTTTGTCTCATTAACTGATGATTGCTATGATAGGCAGAAAGTAAAGATTACTTCACACTTGGAAGAGTTTTTTAACACCAAGATAGCATTTATTTTTTGTATTTTTGTGTAGATAGTAGTTTTAAATAATCTATTTTGTATGTTTTCAGTTTGTGGTCTTTGTGATAATGTTGGGTTACTGTTCAAGAAAATACAAGAGCAATATGCATTTTTGGCAAGCAAAGTTCCTGAAAACCAATATTACAGGTAATTTAGTATAAGTTAAGAGTTGTAAGCTTTATCACAAAGAAAGATATAAAAAGATAAACTTTCCTAAGCCATTTGGAATTTTGACTTGATTATTTCTACTTTAATTTATAATTAAAGTGTGTCTTTAAAATATGTATTTTATAATTTTAAAATTGACACTTTAATTTTTTTAATTGTTTTTTTTTAGATTTAATGACCACTGGAAATTTGTAACACAGCGTTGTGTGTACTTAAGTGCTCTTGTTGTTTACTTGAAAGAGGAGCGTTTGATCTCAAGGGAAGAAGCAGCTGATCAAATAGGATGTAAGCAACTACTCTGTCTTTAGAGAAATTAATAATTTTAGTATAGCAGTCTCTTAGGGAGAAAGTTTCTATCCAACTCTTACATGTAGCTAATGAAAATATACTGTAGTCAGTTAAGCTAATTAAACATTAGATACTGCCTATAAAGTAATGAAATAAGTTTTAAGAATAAAATTGAACCATTTGAGGTGAAAATGTTTATAAATGCATGCATACATAATTTGTTTTTTCTCCTTCAATTTAGTAAAAGTAAAAAGAGAAGATGGATTTCATATGGATTTAGATGATTATCTAATGGGGATTCTCAGCCTTTCCAATGAACTTGTGAGTCTTATATTTATTAATGGAAATACACAGTCTTGCCAATAACTTTAATTAATGAAAATATATTCTTAACTTGACTAACATCTGTTCATTCAGTAATAAAAAATATGATAGCCATTTTAGCCTTTGTAGATTCTGAATTAACAAAGATATACTACATAACATCTAGTTAGCTGAGTACTTGTTTGTCATTTCTTGTTGCTCTTCTTTTCAATCATTCTTTTTTTTTTAAAGTTGTTTTAACTTTAATTTATTAGCCACATAAAATGTTGTATTAACAAAGATATAAAGTGTTGTATTCATAAAGATTTGTTTCTTTGATCACCAGTCTCGCCTAGCTGTAAATGCTGTCACTGCAGGAGATTATTCACGTCCACTCAGAATTTCACATTTTATTGGAGAACTTGATTCTGGCTTTAGGTAAATATATGCACATAAACTGGGACAATTAAAATGCCATTCTATTTTTTGTTTACTTTAAACAGATTTTTCTCTTTTGTTTAAACCCATTTTTTTTATTACTTCTACTTTATTTATAATCCAATTATTGTTTCTTTGTTTTACTGTTTAAGCCCGTTAGATTGTCTTAGGCTGTTAAGCTAAGTTAAAAAAAACACAGAGGCCAATTAGATTCTGATAAAAATTTATAAAAGCATAAAAAAAGGACTTAATAGATAAATTATATTTGGCCTCTAGACCCTGTACAAAAATAATGAAAAGAAGAAACAGTATGATTAAATTGATTGTGATTTACAATTTGAAAATTTTTAGATTGAATTTTTAAAAATTATTGTGAGAATTACTACTGATCATTAACAAATTCAAAACAGATCTCTGTAATAATAAATTCTGTTGTAAAGTCAAATGTCAATGTTTTTCAAATCTAGATTAATTCATCTTTTTATATTCTAAATCATAGAGCTTGTTTTACTGTAGAATACCTCTCTTCTTATTTTATTCTAGATTTCCTTTTATCTTGTTTTATTCCAGATTACCTCCCATCTTGTTTTATTCTAGATTACCTCCCATCTGTTTTATTTTTAATTCCAGGTTACTAAACTTAAAGAATGATGCTCTGAGGAAAAGATTTGATGGCTTAAAATACGATGTGAAGAAATGTGAAGAGGTCGTGTATGACTTGACCATTCGTGGGTTGGTGAATAGAGAGGTTAAAGGTGAATAGTGGACAGTATCATTTCCTTCTGGCAGCTACTGACACAGTCAACACTGGGGTCACACTGGGGTCACACTGAGATGGTAGACCAGTGTTGTTTTATTTGATTTGTTACTTTCTTCAAACTACTGGTTAAATTAAATTAGAATTTAATAGTTTGAGATATTTGCCTCCTTGTTGTCAGGTTAAGAGGCCAACACTGATCCTACAGGATGGTTTAGTGAGTGTTTTGAAGTTGTGTGAGGCGATGGTTATGTGGCTCATGTTGTTGTAAGGATTGACAGTTATCATTTGGTGTGTTGTTGAATCTCTTTAGACAAAATACAGCTATTGTTAAAATTGCATAAATGGTGTTTTATCTAGGGTGGTTTTGTAGTGAGTTCAGAGCAGTGTTAGTGTAATCTGAAATATTTGTTAGTTGCTATCATATAAGTTTATGTTTCTTGTATCATTGATCAACCAAATGTTGAATGTTTTTGTTTTTAAATAAAGTTTCTTCACTTGTTCGCACGGCGCTTTGCTTTATTTGATAGTTTTTTTTTGAAAGTTTAAACAGTAAAACTAAGTCAATCAAATTACAAATGGATGGCCTAAAAATTTAATTACTTAAAATGTGTTAATTAAGCTTCTGTTAATGAACAGAATGAATTTCATTTCTTTGAATATCATACAAAAAAAAACATTTGCTTTGCATGTTTTCGGGTCAAAAAATTCACATTTTAAAATCACCTGCGTGATAGGTATACAAAGTAGAACAGACTAGACACTAGACCTTACGAACTTAAATGTTTTCTAAAGGTAATAAAGAGGATATAATACAAAATATGGACTAGCATGGTACTTTTTAAAATTTATTTTCCATGCCTGTAATACATTTTTTTTTCAAAAAAAACTTTGAGGGTACCTTTAAAGACTTAAAAATAACCAAATACAATAGAGGTTTTTTTAACCCTAACTATTTGAGAGAGTTGTATCTTGCAGATTTCCTCATTACAAATACCAGATGTATATATGCACCACATGTGGGCTCAATATTGGTGCTTTTAAAATAATTCTTATTAAAACAAGTTTAAAAACCTTTAAAGCTACAGCAAGCTTTTAGTTATTTGTAAAAGTGCAAGGCTTTCATGTTTGTTTATTTAGTATTATTTAGTTGATTAGGAATTTTAGTTACATACTTATGAATTCCTTTCACATGTTGACATCCGACACAACTAAAAATATTTGATTTTGAATCCTATCAGCAATTTGCGATCTTAACATTTTGTTATCTCCCCTGTCGCTATTGACTGTAGACTTTTTGAATTAATTTTAATGATTAATTTAATATCTAATTGCATTGAAAATTAGATATCCTTTCGTTGTTATGGTAAGTAAATGTATCTAGTCAACATGTGTTAATTCATTAGAAGATTGTCAAAATTGAGGTGCAAAATTTTTGGACACAAACAGACATGGTGATCTAACTTTGAGCTTGTAAAATTAATACTAGAAGAGTATATACCCTTTGTTTTAATTTTTTCCGTAGATATGAGTGTTAAAAATTCAAGCAGAACATGTTTTAATAACACGTGTTTCAGCAACTACCAATGTAGGTGAAGATGGGGGGCCGGGGGCAAACCAAATCTAAAAGTTAACAAAATTTAGGGGAAATTCCGTTTTATCTAATTAATAAAAGAGGAAGGTGTGAGTGGCATAATCAAACGAAAGCATTACATTGTTAAGAGGGAGATGTTACACCCTGAGTTTCCGCACCAGGTGATACCCCACCAAGTGACCCCTTAGACTTTACCATAACACCAGTAACCAATGTACGGACACTACAGTGAATCATCAAGAATCGATACTGTGTCGCCCCGATCAGATTGTTGGAATGATGCAGTAATCGCCCTGTTGCAATTGTTGGAATAATGCAGTATCGTACACTTAGTAATCGCCCTGTTGAAATTGCTGAAACGATTCATTTCCACTGTAGGAACAACACCCATTGTCCATAAATGACGTCACACTCGTAGGGGGAAGGGGGGTCCGTATTTTGTGACGGTGTGTGATGAGTGGATGGGGGGTTCAGATCGTGTGACGTCACACTTTTGCATAATAAAAAAGCAATGTTAGAAAACGAATCTGAGCCGTTATTTTGCGTTTTAGAAAACTGTTTTAATTAATTGTAATAGGACTTGATTTAAATACTCTATGTTGACATAGTTCAGATTTTGGAAAAAATATCGTATTCTAAGAAAAATTAAACTGCAAATTTGAAGGGGGGGGGTGTAGGTTGAGGTGTGACGTCATTTTAGGGGGGGGGGTCTGGCTTTTTGTGACAATGTTTAAGGGGAGGCAGAGCCGGCGTTAGGGGGTGGCGAACGGGGCGGTCGCCATAGGCCCCGCGCTTGAAGGGGCCCCGCGCTTCAGCAATGCCATTGTTATCTGAATTAGTTTGTAAACTTAAAAAAATTGTTGCTGAATTCAATTGGGAAAAACTAAATGGTCGAATGCCGACGTTGTTGATTGTTATAACTGAGACCACGGTTGATGTTGGTGAGTCCCACCTGAACTGGGAAAGGCCGTAATTCGATACAAAATCAGTGTCACACTTCCCCTTTGTGTAGGGTACGGTCGCCTGGCATTTGACCTGAGCTGACTGGAGATGGCGGTCAAGAATTAGCCCACGACGTAAAGAGATACCCTATTGTATGCGGACCGATGAAGACGTCCTTTTAGTGAGCAGACAGTTAGTGACCTGGTGAACTCTAGTCCTGACTTTCTTGTTGTAGATGTCGTATAATGTCGTATATTATGTACAGTGTTTCTTCTTTTCTCCGGGGGGGGGGGGGTGGCATTTGAAATTTTCGGGGGGGGGGGGGGCGGTAGACTTTCTTCGGGGGGGGGGGGGTGGCGGACACTGTTAAAAGTATATATTTTCTATATAAATTATATAGATGCCTGGAAGAAACTCTATATGTAGGCCTACTTGTCTTGGTATAAGAAAATTAACATTTAGTTGCGTGCAGAAGGGTGGGAGGAGGACGACGAGGGGGGGGGGGGGGGGCTTAGGATCTATATCAGGAGGGGGCATTAAACAGAGTGATTTATTATTTTTTGGAAGAAAGTTAAAACTGTTGTTATGTTGTGTCACCTTAAGGATTCACCCGTTCCAAGACAGAATGATTAATTTACCGAATTCATCCAAATTGTTTTATTCAATCGTCTTCCAGTGGTGCTCACATGATGTAGTCAGCAAATTGTCCTCGTCGCACAACTTTGATTGAGGAAGGGGCATCGTTGAGGCAATGGATGGTTGTGATTTAGTATTCATTGATATTCCCCCAATAAACGCGGTCTTTCAATTTATATCTGATACTTTGGTGAACTTAACTGCATTTGTAGAGTGATTAAACACATTATTTTATCGTATGGAAATCATTTACAATAGTTAAGACAATAATGATTTTGGTTTTAAAATATTGTATGAATTCTAAACAAATTTTGAAGTCTATACTGTTTTGATACACCAGGCCAAGTTCGCTGTATTGTAAACTTTATTTTCCTAATTATTCGGCACGTGATTAAATTTTCTTAAGTGATTTGGTATGAATTACATAACTGTCAAAAGTGATTTAATATCTTAGCAAGGAAAAAAAACTAAGAACATTGGGTTAATACATGGGAGAGATAAAAATCTGTTATTATAGTGGAAAGTTTGACATTAGCTTATAAACTCCAAAACATTTGTGTTATTATGTGTACATCACATTATATAGGCCTTATATATATATATATATATATATATATATATATATATATATATATATATATATATATATATAATGGAAAGGCCCCGCGCGGATGGTTGGCCCTAGGCCCCGCGTATTCCTAACGCCGGCTCTGAGGGGAGGGGGTAGGTAAAAATCGTCAAAAAAGGCGTGACGTCATTTATGGATGATCCCCTACCACATATTGCCATTGTGGGAACTAAATAACAGTCCTATAGCGAGCAACTTACATTTTAAATTAAAAAAAAAATAATAATTAATTTTAAGTAAGAAGAAACCAAGAATTTATCACGCTGAAATGATTGGATAGCCTAGGGCTAGGCTTACGACTGACCAAAATGATAAAGAGAAATAATTATTCCGGCTTTTAAGTTGCTATTAGAAAGAAAAAAAATTCGCATTTCTTCTTCGTTCTTAATCGTAGTGTTGGACGGGATTTTCTCAAATACAATCAGGCCCTAAGTATTTAATGCGCCCATTGACTCCGTTATATAGGCCGTTGACTCCGATTTCAGCCTGTTTTTTTTTTCTTTCTGGATTTGCTCCCAAAGACTTTGTCCAGCCAAGAAAAAACTACAAGGCAGCAGATTTTACCTAATAATATAATATTTTACTATTTAGGCTAAAGACTATAATGACTATTGTTTAATCATAGTTTAATATCATTTGTTTACCTAAATAGTAAATGGCTATTAGATTTCAATAAAGATTTTTTAAAAGATTGAGTATTTTGCACTCTTCAAATAGACATATAATAAATCTACTTTATCATTCAATCATGCAAAACAATGTTTTAAAATGAAACTTAATTAGTTTCCCCGCCCCCTCACCACAGATCCCAAAATAATAAATTTGTTTTGTTTGTTTATATTTACAAGCACTTTTTAAAAGTTATTGTTCCCGGTATATTTTTTTGTTGACAGAGATCTGTAGCTTAGCAACAGCATAGTTATTTTCTTCCGGAAATAGGTTTACTGAATTGTGGGAACGAATTCCTGTTGTAGTTCCGTTCAGCGAAATTCAGTGTTGATATTTATTTACATGATGGTTTCCTAATGGTAAAATATATCTTTCGTCGATGAATCCTGTTTACACTTAATAATGGATCCTAAAATAGCTAAGAAAACACAAGACACATTAGGAAAGCTTATTAAAAAGCCCCCATTGACAGAGAAATTACTAGGCAAACCACCGTTTCGATTTCTTCACGATGTCACCACTTCGGTAAGTCACCACAATATTCACCTCAGTACTACTCAGTACTAAGACTGAGAGTACTCAGTCATAGGTAGAAGCTAGGTCTAAAACAAAATCTAAATGCTAAAAGTATAGGTCTAGGCCTAGGAATTGTGATAAAACATTTGTAGGCTAATTTGTACAATGACATTTTAATTTACATTTACACATTCATTGAACTGTAGGCCGTTCGATTCAACACTTCCAGGTTTGTCATTTTCGTGGCATCTCACGGCTCATGCGCTTACTAAAAATGGCGACCAGTTTCGCTTTCACTAAACGGTAGAGGGATAAAACTAATAATAACGAGGCCATCGTTAATTTTAGACATCGGAACTATCCGTTTCTATTTCAGTCTGTTATTTAAGAATTCCCAGATGTACTTTTGACCTAATTTCTTTTTTTGTATTTAACGAGGCCGTCGAGAGAAAGTCACGCTTACTTAGCTTGCGTTTCAAGTCGAATTAACTAAAGCAGGTGCATTCTACAATAACTTTCTTGTAAGATACAATTTGTATAACATCTTTACTATCAAATAAAAATAGAACTGTTTAATATAATTAGGGTGAAAACAATGCTTTTGAGGGTGTAAGTAATAATGCCATTTTATTATATTCTTGTTTGGTGAAAACAAAGCGGGAAAATGTGTGCCGCGCAAGAATCCAATCATTTGGCTAGATTTATGACTGTTTTTTATGTCACACCTAAAAATAGAATGTTTACGCTTTCTTCGTTGATGATCGTTTTTATTATTTTTTAAATTGAAATTAATGTTTGTAACTTGGTATACTTACCCTTTATCAATTTTAAAAACATAGCATGCTGATTGTGAACAAAAATAGTCATAAAACACAGAAATATAAAGTTATAATTGCAATGTGCCACACCCGGGCCACACCCCCTCAAGAAAACACGTGTTTATTAAGCTGTTTATCTCACTTTACAACAGTAATTAAAATTAATTTTCAAATTTTTATCACTTATTGGGTAAGATTAAGCACATGTTTACCAAAAATAAAAAAAATAGAAAGCAAATTCTGTTTTAATGAAGGTCACTGGTGAAGTTTTTTTTCCTTCTGTCACGTTCAGTGGAGGGTGCCACAGGCTGACCTGACTTTGGAATTTTTTTCAGTAATAATGACTTTGCACAGAAAGTTAAAATATGCTAAATTAGCTTAGTTTACTAGTGTTCTAGCTATTATTGATACATTTTTAATAAAAAAAATCATTCTGTAATTCTCATCAAAAAGCCTATGAATTGAATCATTGTCATTGCTGCCATCAAAAGACATAACTCCAAGTCTCGCTGACTTCTGTTAAATAGGGGCCTAGTATATAAGCCCTAATTATTGCAGTACCTGAAAGAAATAAAAGCTTTTTTTGTATGCTAGAAAAGGATCGACATTGTCAAGTCTAAAGGCTAAAGCTCATGGTTGCTAAACTGAAAAGTCTCGAATTTGAACCCTCTGCCAGATGAGGCTCGCTAGCTGGAGACAGCAACTCTTCTAGGAGAGACAACTCCAAAATCAAACAACTGCTGCCTTGTAGTTTGTTCTTGGTTTAACAAAGGCTATGGAAGCAAATCCAAAAAGAAAAACAGGCTGAAATCGGATTCAATGGCCTCAATGGCGCATAACCAAACCAGTTGACACGTAGCCATGAAATAAGTTTTTCGTTTGTGCCTTATATTTGGTATTCTGTGAACTTATAATGGATATACTTTGCAATGAAGTAAATTATATTAGGTAATAATTAAATTAAAAATTTTGTAGGTGATCCTATAAATTAGAAATTGATTATATGTAGGCTGAAATATAATGAGACAGGTTACTATCATAGCCCTTACCTTATTTGAAATTTATGACCCTATTAATAGAAACCAAATATACCTTTTTTTGGAAGATTTTATTGTCTGACCAATGGCAAATTCTCCCATTTTTCACATTAAGCTTTAAACCATTAATATAAGCCTGCTAGGCCTAAACTAGACCAACATTACTTTTGTCAATAGGGGATAAAATGTGATTTGTTAATTGTTGTTTATAAAACCTTTAGTGTATGAACATTGTAGAATCTCCTCAGCAAAAAAACTAGTGACCAGTCACTTACAAAAAAAAAAGTTACCAAATCACAACAAATAACACAATCTAGCCTCTAATCCCAGGAAGCTAAATTGAATGATTGACAAATGTATACATTGTATTGTTTTCTGCAGGTCATCAAAACAACAGGTTTTATGCAGGGTCTATTTACAGAACAAGAAATGAATTCAGAAAATGTCAAGGTAGGCTAGTCATAACTTTACATCTCAAAAATATTTTTATAAATTCTATTTACAATGTAAGCAATTTAAAAAACATTTCTCACATTGATGAGTTTGCTTGAAAATGTATTTAATAATGGTAAATTGTGTAATTTTTTTTTCTTGTTGAAATCATTATTTGAAATTTTGTTTCATATATATCAGCATTATCAATATTCCTGTAAACATCTATCATAAGAAAGAATCATGACATTTTATGTGTCCACATTTGTGTACATTTTTTATGTACTTTTAAGAGTAACTTTGACTTCCAAGCACAATTATGTTGTAATTTCTTCACCAGGAAAAAGATGCAAAAATAGCTTTTTTACAAAAGGCTATTGACATGGTTTGTGAGTAGTAGCTTTTCTTTTATTATCTGTGTGTGTGCGGTTGTGTGGTGTTTTATAAATGCTATCCTATGGTAACTTTGTTGTTACTATTTTTAAAAAGACCAGATATCTCATATCAAAGAATCCTTGTAGACAATTATTTTACTAATAAATTTCTGTTTCAAAATAAATTCAAAATTGTGGACAATGGTAGTATTTAGATATAAATATAAATACACTTTAATAAAGGGCTGCATATCAATTGCATGTAAATTTAGATTAAAGATTTCTGTTACTTCTTGAGCTCATGGATACAATTTTAAATCCACAGCTGCTGTTAATGGCAAACCTGTCAGTGCCAAACCAATCAAAATTGTTGCGGGTCATGAACCGGAGAAAACAAACGAGTTCTTACAGGCATTAGCAGATGCTATCAACAAAAATGTAAGCAACTGTACAGCTTTAGCGCGTGGAGAAATTAAATGGTGTACGATAATCAGGGGTGCCACTTTTCCGGGATATCCCGGATTTCCGGATTGGAGAATCATATTTTTTTCCCTTTCCGGATTCGCAAGATTTGAGTTTGAAAATTTCCGGGTTTGCAGTTTAAAAAAAAAAATTTAGATCGTTTTAAGCTTGAAAATTTTGGCATTGTAAAAATCGTTTTTATCGTCAACACTCCCGCTAATGACCTTTTCCGAAAAAAATGAATAGTAAATGACGTCAGCAACAATCTCACGCGTGCGCCAAGGACCAAATACAAATGGGCTGTATCAGATGGGTGAGGCTGTAGACGGAACTTTTTGATGTCATTCGTGGTGTGGTTGTCTGGCTATTTATGACCATATGGGTTGGGGGTAAAACTCGCATTATTTACGTGATGTCATCAATGGGATATCGCTAGGCTGTGTAATAAAAACAACTAAATCCTACAATTACTAGATCTAGCTCACTAGCATCGCCGATCGTCTTTTAAAAAAAAACAACCGAAAGATTTTGCTCCGATAAAAAAAAATTATTATTTTTTTTTTTGTATTTGGTATTACCAAAAGAAAAGAAAAAGAAAACTATTTGAAGGACTATTTTATGTATGAAATAGAACTGTGCTGTTTTCACTCAACTTTACCCTCACTTTTTAACCACCTCTTACCCGCTTCTTCAAGGTCGCGCTGACCGTAAGACCTACGTCACGAGACCACGCAAGCACAGTCTGAGTCGTGTCTCTCGGTCAAGGCAGTTCTACAAGTACAAGCGCTGTTTAATGTTAACGTGGTTATTTTTAATAAGGGCCTACTTCTAGATTCAAGAAAAAAAACTAGAACTGCATCGTTTTATATCATTAAACAAAATATGTAGGCCTGCTATAATTTAGTTACACAATCTAGCAGGGTCTACATTTAATTTTTTTTTTTCTACTTTGGTAAAACGTCATTGAAATGTTTAAAAAACCTTGAAGTACCGCGTCTGAGAAAATAGCCGCTATCACTGCCCCCTCACAACCGCTTGTAAAAAAAAAAAATCAGCTTTTCACTTAGTCGGGCGGCTACATCTCTGACATGAGTATTACTAGCGTAGTTACTTCTAAAATTATTTTTAAAATTAACTTAATTCTGTTATTCCACGACATGAACTTAAAACTTCCACGATATTTCACGTTCATGTATATCAAAGGTGGGGGCATTGGGGTCGTTCATAAATGACGTCACACTCGTAGTGGGAAGGTGGTCCGTAATTTTGTCATGAGGGGGAGGGGTTCAGATGGTGTGACATCACACTTTTGCATTAACCAAAAGCTATGTTAGAAAACGAATTTTAGCTGTTATTTCGCGTTTTAGAATATTGTTTCAATAAAGTGTAATAGGAATTGAGAATTGATTAAAATACTCTTATGTTGACAGAGGTCAAGCAAGATTTTTGGAAAAATAGCGTATTTTAAGAAACATTCGACTGCCATTTTTAGGGGGGGGGGGGTGTAGGCTGAGGTGTGACGTCATTTTAGAGGGCGGGGTCTGTCTTTTTGTGATGATATGTGACCGAGGGGAGGTGGGAGGTAAAAATCGTCAATAAAGCGTGACATCATTTATGGATGACCCCATTGGTGGTTGATTGGCAAAACAGGGTTTAAGGTTTTTGTTGTGGCTGCTAATCATTAAAGCCTTGAATAGCTACAGTAAGTCAACCCTGCATTTTAATACAGTGACAATCTTATTAAGGGTCTGCATATAGTGGGCTTATTATTCAATAACAAGACATAGAGGTTAGCAAAATATTTGTTACTTAACAGTTGGCTGACTACACACTTTAACTCAAGCTAGGAAGTTCTAAAAAATTAAATAGTTATGTTATAAAAGCTGGCTGGGGGGGGGGGGGGGGGGTTCTACAATAGCACATTATGGGGTAGGCCTAGAGATGGGTGGGACTAACATTGTAAACTAATTTTGTTGTAAGCACAATCCTTTAAAGATTATTTTTTATTTGAAGCTTGTTACAAAGAAAATAAATCCATTTTAAAGGAATGTAAATTGAGCATAATATGAATCAAATGTCTCAGAAAATAATGAAATAATAGTCCATTTTATTTTGAAATTCCGCACGGAATTAAGTTTCAGGGTTTCAAACATTTCAAATTTTAGTTTCAGGATTGGTAAAACTTTGGGATTCATTTTCAGGATTCACTTAAAAAATGAGTGGCACCCCTGGATAATCCAATTTTGTTCATCTATTCATGGCAACTAATTTTTATTAGGTAAACAACGATGAATTTGTGAGGAAAGTTTTAAAAGTTGGAGGAACCGGATCAACCAAAGAGACAAAGAAGGAAGAAAGTAAAGAGAAAGAGAAAACAAGAAGTTCTGATAAAAAGAAAGAGAGGGATTCTGGGGTAGGTGGATGTAATAAGAATTAAGCATCTGTTTTTTTTTATGTAGGTTTTAAAATGGATAGTTCCCACATTAAATGTTAATGTCTTTATTTTTAAGTAGATAACTAAAAATACATCAGGCATAACATGTTGATGCATGTAGATGGGCCTAATTAAAACTATGATTAAGTCTCTGATGATGTTCACTCCAAAAAAAAACCCAGCAATTTAGATACTATAATAAGAAAGACAACTCATAACAACTTAAGGTTGTAATTTTTGAGGTATGTTAATAGTGTAAGTGTGTAGTCTGAGTAAGACTCTGAATGCTCTCTAACACTACTGAAATCTGAACCCTAATAACATAAATATCTAGCTTAATTCAGAATCTAATTGGTCATCTGATTTGTTTAATGAAATTAAAAACAATGAAAATCCAACATACAACTACATAATCAGAATTTTAAACTGTACAAACACAAATATATTTTTTTTTTAAAAGTGTAAACTGTTTGTAGACATACTAAGACTATTTGTATTTACAATATTTTGCATTATTATTTTAGGAAAAAGAAAAAACAGAAAAGGAAGGAAGAGAAAGAGATAAAAGTAGGGATAAAGGAGAAAGAGAAAAAGACAGGCAAGAGAGGGACAAAGAAAGAGACAGACATAAAGACAGAGAAAAAGACAGAGAATCTAAGAGAGAAAGATCTAGAGAAGGGAGAGAAAGAGAAGAGAAACACACAGAGAAAGAGGAGAGACACAGGGACAAAGACGAAAAACGCAAAGACAAAGAAGTGAGACCAGAGAAAGAAGAAAAACAAAGAGATAAAGAAGACAGGACAAAAGAAAAAGCTAAAAAGGTTCCCTTTACTTTTATTTCAAATAAGAGGTCACTAAACATTGAATTTGTTTCCCAGTTTAATATTAGTTCCTAAATCGTTTTCTGCATTTTACAGAATTGCTAAAGCATTCAAAACTATAAAGAATTATTTAAAAGCATTATTATGTATTTGTGTGTTGATACACCTACATGCTTTGATAGTCTTGTCATTTCTTCCAAATTGTTAAATTTGTTGAAATTAGTCAGATTTTTTTTTATTTTTGTTATATTTTTTATTATTGGCTCTTGTAACTACATTTTAAAAAAAATAGTAATCCAACTTTTTAAACCAAGGTTCATTATTTGTATAATTTCAGACTGACAATAGTAAAGAAAAAGAAAATGAAGCCCCAAGTGCAATCAATGGGGAAAAAGATGAAACACAAGTTAGTACAGTATTTTTTTTTTGCAATGAAATAATTTTTTATTGTTTGTACCATTTACTTATGTAAGACATTTCTGAGCTCTGTATGCTAGCTCCTCTAGGCTGTAGACAGTCATAAACTTCCTTTCCTGTTGTTAAAACATGAAACAGTTTTATTACTGAAACTTAAAAACACTTTATTTTTTATCTTAAATTAATAAAAAAGTTTTTTGTTAAAATAACTGTTGATTTGTTTGACTGAAGGATGCTCCTGCCAGGCTTCAGAGACCTTCTTCAGCCAAAGGATCCAGACGCAGAAGGGAAGGTGAGTTCTGGCACCCTCTCCAATGTCATTGTGTGCGGTAGTGTGTAACATTCTGGTTTTTTTGTGTGTGTGCCATTCACTGGTTACTGCTCCTGCTGACATCATCACACACTGGCTTCTTTGTGTTTCTTCTCCAAGGTCTGTCATCTCATGTTACATCAACACACACTGTCATTTCAGATTTACATCCACACAAACTGGCTTCTCTGTATCTATGGCCTGTCATCTCAGATTATATCAACACTCTGTCATCTTAGATTACATCAACACACATTGGTTACTTTGTCATCTCAGATTTACATCAACACACACTGACTTCTCTGTATTTCAGTCTTCATCGCCTGTCATCTCAGATTAAATTGTTAGTATTTTATTGAACTGTGGGTTGGTGACTTGTATTTCTTTTACTCCCTGATTTCAATTATCACCTGCTTAAAACAAGGTCCTGTGGTTTTACATTCATTGATTGAAAACTGGAGCATATGAAAAGACAAAAAGCAAAACTGTAAAATCCACATGTGTTTTATAGAAGCCCACACGACATATCTCTTATTTGAGCTTATTTATCACTAAGTGCTGTTAGAGTTTAAATGCCTGAAATTTAAAGTTAAAAACCACTCCATTTCTATTTAAGTTTATCCATTAGTTTTTTTAACCATATTGTATTTTAATCCTTTTTCTTTGAGCAAAAAAATAAATCGGCAGCATTTTGTCTCAGCTTTTAGAAACTTTTAAAGCTATTTTCTCAAGCATTTCAGTTTTTTAGAAGTTTTCAAGTTCTGACTAGAATGCATTTAAAAATGTTCAGCTTATTTTTTTGTTTTGAGAATGTGTTGTGCTTAAGCTTGCGGGTGAAGATTTAAAGAACATAATTTATCCTTATACCAAATTTCCTATGTGGGAAAACTAATCATTTAGAATTGATCCTTATGCCAAAGTTCCTATGTGGGAAAACTAATCATTTCATTATTATGGCTTTGTTAACAGCTCAGAATCAGAGAGTGTTTGGTAAATATTTATTTTGCTATAAACTACATAACTGATTACCACAACATACTGTTCTACATATATTATTTGGTCTATAATCTCTTCTTTACCGGTTATAACCATATTAATATTTTTTTTAATCACTTGAAAAATTCAAGTGGATTGCTGCTTAATTTACTTGTGCATTTTGCTAGATGCTAGTAGACCTCTCTTTAGCCTTGAATCTCTAGTCTTGCTAATAATTGATTTGGATTTTTTGTTATTTTCAAGATCTTTCTTTTTGTGTGCATGTGTGTAGAAGTCTGTCAGGAAGTTCTCTTGCTCTCCGAATAGCTGGAATTTGATGCTATATTACTTCTGGAATGTTGCTGGTTTTAATAATATAGTAGCCGTCCATTGTGACAAGTATGAAGAATTGGGCTGCATGGGATGTTATTTACAAAATGGCATATAACCAAAACTAGTTTGAAATATTCATACAATCATAAGCACTTCTATTTTGTTAATAAAAGAACAGATTATTTACATTCAAATGATAATATTAAATATGACAGTGTTACATTGAAAAAAGGTTAATAGTTTTTAAGAGTTTTGTTTATGGTTGTTTAGTTTTACAATCACTCAGCAATTGTTTTGTTTGATTCACATCAGGCAAGAAGAATGGTGAGGGGGATGATGGGTTGGATGATGAAGGTATATTTTCACTCATGTTGTCAAATACTTTTCTTTGTTTTGTGTTTTTTGATGGTTGTAGAGAATGTCATGTGAGCGGTCTCCCCCTTTTTAATCATGAAACACATTTTTTTCATCAAGTTTAACAAATTGATGTTTTGTGTTAAGTGAAGAGATTAACAGTTGAGTTAAAATTCATTTAAAATTAAAGGACATTTTTGTTTCTATTTGCATGCACATTTTGTTTTCTTTATTTTTCAATTTATTTGTCTTTCTTTAAATGGAAACATCTGGATCATCATTAAACTTGAGACAATTTTGTCTAATTGTTGTACATCTGTATCTGGCATATAACATCACACAACTTCCAATTTTAAATGGTTCATGTCTTTATTTCTAGTTTACATGAGATTTCTTTCAAGATCATAACTACATATCAAAAGCATTTAAAAACATAGAAACCCTTTCAGTATCCAGTATATCTGCCCAATCTGCAGATATTTATTTTGGTCTTTATTTCTCAATAATTTCATTGTAATGTTTTATTTGTAGTAAAATTATTTTATTGTAAAACGTTTCATTGCACAAATGATAGTACAAATGAATTTATTTTCCTTGCTAAATTGGCTATCAGCTAATTTTATTGAATTGATTGTATTATGCACATATATTTCATTTATATTTTTCATCCCATTAAAGCTAGAATGTTTAACATTTTCCTTTATTGCTACTATACTAGAACTATACTATCTATTTTACTATTAGTATAGATACTTTTATAAGAACTCTCTAGCACATTAAAATCACAGACAGTATGGTTCATGAAATCTTCTCCACCACCTGAAGTTTATTTTTAAAATATTGAACAGCAATCTAAATTATGCAAAAATTAAATTTTAATTTGTTTAAAAGTAAGAAAAGCCTATGTTACAAATTTGCTGAAATATAGATATTTAATTTGACATTTTCTTACATCAGATTCCATTTGCACTAGTACTTAGTGGAAATGTTTGTGACCTTTGAGCTAACCATATATTTATGCTTGTAGATAAGTAGAAGAGAAGAAAAAAAATTTCATATAATATATCGGTTTGGTATTATCTTTTATTTCTTTTGGGCCCTTGTTTAATTAGTTTGTTTTCTATTTATTTTTTATTGTAAACTAGTCTTTTCCTGACACAAGATGCCTTTAGCCAAAAACACACTTTTTAAAATATTGATTTTAATAATGTTGGAAAGTATTGAGTATTACAGATGCACTAAACATTTGTTAGTTATATTTTTAAATTTTATTTCCCATAAAATACAACACATTTTTAAAACATTTTCAACAAATTGCTTTTCTTTTGTTGTGCCACTTTAGTTTTCAGATAATAAACAGTACATTTACATTATCAATTTTTTTCAAAAATGTAACTTTTGTTTACTCAAATCAACTTTATATCATCCAATAAACAGCATAATCTTTTTTAGTTTTTGGATTTTACTGTTAATTATGGTGTAACACGTATTTACTTATTCACTTTTTATTATTTAGAAGATGAAGAATTCCAGAAACCTTCAGCAGGAACAGATTCACAAATAGGAGAAGGTGACCTCCCTCCCCAAGTGATGGCAGCGTAGGTTTACACTCACTTCAATTGTTTTTTAAATATTAACGATAGAAATATACAAATCATTAAACTAAATTTTGAGAACAATTTTATGTTATCAATATAAAAAAAATTACATTTTTGAAAGATTTATTTAGAGATAAGATTTAATTAGTAAATGAATTTCAATTTCCAGAAATTTATACAAAATAATTGAGAATTATCAGACAAATTAGGCTTAGTGGGCGAAAAAATGGTTTTAGAGGCATAGCCTGGTTTGTGGGTAAGGAGAGGGGCATGTATTGGTAAATAGGTGTGTATATAAATTGGGAATTTTTATTTTTGGTGAGAAAACATTAGCCACATTCATGAAAATGGTCTGAGTTGGAGTGTTTGCCCCTCCTGGTTATGCCTCTGTTTTGTCTGTACTTAATTAATTGAGGATATTTTTTTTCTTTAGCCGACAGTTAGCAAGACCATCTAGTGCAAGACCCGCCCCACCTCGGCCCAAACAGGAAGCTGTTGAATCTGAGCCAGCTATGAGGTAATGAGCTCCTCAGTTTTTTAAGGACAATCCTCTATGTGTAACTGCTTAAGCCTGGAAGTAGAAGTATTTTTTTACCTTCAGACTAGCCCTAACTTTACAGTATAGCCAGCCATAGAGTGCATAATTAACCCAAGAGTCTTGAGTTAGTTCACTGACAATGAGTCCACTCAGCTCTGATGGGTACCTGACTCAAATTAGGGAACGTAAAGGCTATTAGTCATACAACTGACCACCCTGTCCCTTCATCTGCCCTATTGACCTTCAAGGAGTGAAGGGGTAACATTAGCCCTAGCTGACTGATACTAGTTGGAATAAGCATAGTATAGAGTATCAGAAGCTCCTTTTAAAGAAACAGCCCTCATGGTGGCTTGAACTATCAATTACATCAATTACAGATTTTGTTTAGATCAGCCATCTTGAATACACCATCTGTGTTTTATTACCATAGATTATTTAATAAAGAATTCCAAAGTATGATAGGGTCTGTAAAAGAATCTTCATTACTAGGATCATTTAGCAAGAAACATATTGACACTAAAAGCATTTACATTGTACAATTTGCATCTCTATAATATCTTTTCTTACAGGCTGGGTAGTGGAAAGCCAACCAACCTGATTGTAGATAATGAAGAAGATGATGATGATGAAAACTTTTTAGTTGAAGAATCTGCACCACCTTTACCAGATACAGATCTGGTGAGTTTCAATTTATTTGTCTCTAATGGCAATTCTAGTATGCAGCCAGGATATTTTTAAATCACACAAACTTGAATACTTTGTATTATTTGGATATTTTTAAATCACACAAACTTGAATACTTTGTATTGAACAACAGACTGTTGTGTACATTTTTTTATGATCAAGTTATTCCACAAGATAATTGATGACTAGTCTAGTATGATTTCGCACTATTTTTGTTTTCTCAGACACCCATAAAACCAACTGAAGATGATGATCATGAGCATGGTTAGTATTCATGTTTACATGTTGTAGTTTGATAGTTAATGATTTATTCTGTTCAGGGTCTAAAGACAATTATCCATTGGAATTTTATTTTATTTTTTGCACATTTTATTTATATGTGTTTATATTTTAATAAATACAATGTTCTCATTTTATTTTGTAGGTGCTTTAGTGAAAAAAATGTTGGAATCCAAGAAGGAGCTTGAAGGGAGTAAAAACCAAGTGGGGAAAAAGACAGAGATTGTTAGTACTGTTTTCCTTCAGTTCTAAAATAAATTTAAAACATTGTGTTGACTAAATGAGAAGCTATATTTTCCTAAATTAATGTTAAACAAAAACGTCCAACTGTGTCTGATATCTAAAATAAATAAAAAAGTTGTATTCACTAAGAAGTTATATTTTCCAAAATTAACAGGAGCGTCCCACAATGTCAGATGCTCAGCGCCGCAAACAGCGTGAAATAGTGCAGAAAGAAGTAGACAAGCTCCGAGCCAGTATACAAAGTCTAACCAGGAGTGCCAACCCATTAGGAAAGGTAACTCTAGACAACAATGTTAAATACTTTCAGCCTCCCATTAGTTTATTGATACATCATTTTTATTACTCAATTACTAACTAAATATACTGTGTTGTGTTTGGCTATTTCTAAATCATGATTTAAAATCCAACAGGTTATGGACTATGTCCAAGAAGATTTAGATTCTATGCAACAAGAATTGGACAAATGGCGAGCAGAGAATGCCCAACATGCATTGGATCTAAAGAGGGAAACAAAGTAAGATCTTTGAATTTCAAACATATTTTTTGAAAGTTTTATTAATGCCATGTTATTGTTTTATTATTTAATTTAGTGTATTGATTTTGTTTTTAAATTGCGAGGTTGAATATTTTTTTAAAAGTTAGTTAATGCATTCATTGTAAAGTAAGTAGCATTTTTTGCATGGCTTGTTTTAAAAATGTATCATTTTTCCAGTGTAACAGACAGAGCTGTTGAGCCCCTAAAGCAACAGTTGACAGAATTAGACAGAGCCATCAAAGACCAGCTTGACCAAATAGCAGCTACCAAGGCAAATATTATAAAAAATGACCAAAAAATACAAAAAATGTTGAAAGGGATTTCTAATTCTTGAAGTCAATTTAGACTAAGGTTTGAACTAGCTAGCATACTGTATAGAGCAATGTTTTTTGTGCAAGTTGTTATCAATATGACAATATCAAAAAGAATTATTTTTTTTACATTTTTTAATGTCAAAAATATAAATATTCTATAAAGATTTTAGTAAAGGAATGAAAAAAATATATCATATTCCTTTTTCTCATTTGTGAAAAAATATAAAAAGAAGGTTAAATGGACTGCGGAAATTATTATAGCCATTTTGGAATAAATTTATGATGTTAATTTCAATGTTTCATGATCAGTCTCAAGCCTTTTATTAATTTTAGCTGTGTACAATTAGTTGGTATAAAATACTTTTTACTAAAACAGGTTTTTCAATTCAAGCCAGATTTTTCTTAGGAACTAATTCCATTTATCTGTGATATAAATGTTTCAATGTTGTTTTGGTGAGAGTTGTATGAGTAAACAGGTGTGCGACCATTCGTTTTATATCTTCAAGTCACTTAATTTTCTTTGCTGGAAAATAAATCTGGATACTTTGTCTCAGCAGTTAACTGCATATTTTTATATCCTGGCATGTTTTTGGTGATCCACAATTTTCATTAGTTAAATGGATAGTTTCTCTTTAATTTCAATTACTAACAGGTAAAATTGATTCATCCTTTTAGTAGTTCACTCTCCAAAATTACTGATGGTTTTCTTTACCCATTGAAATCTTTGTACATTTCTCTTCTTGATGTGTCAACTTTAAAAACTAACATTATTCTCCCAAGTAATCTGATAACCTTGGTATAACTGCCTTTTTAAAAAAGTAGACCTATATAACTTAAACCCTTTTTAGCACATAGCATAGATCAAATATCTAATATTTAAAATTTGTAAGATGTGTGAAGTGGCTAGTCAAAAGCTTTGCCAAAAAATGCCAGACATGTTAGTATTTGGTCTAAAGACTGGCTGAATTTTACTCTTGTGGCACTTTTTCATCATATACAAAAATTGTAATTAATTTGACAAAAATGAAGATAAAATGACTAAATTTGTTACTGCATTTATACTATAGTGATATCCGTTTGGTTGATATCATGTTTTAACATGTGGATTTCATTTGAATGCAGTAATTGATAATAAAGTTTGGAAAGATATATTAGAATACAGAGCAGCATAGAAACCTCAAAAGACTATCTCTTAATATATTTTTTTTAAACTAGGTACTTTACCACATTTTACAGTTGATATATTTCTACACAACCAGAAATATAATATTCAGATAAAGCATAACAGTTGTTCTACATTAGTAAACAGTAGCTTACTTCAAAAATTATGAATTTATGTTTGTCTGATACTGGCTTGTCAGGTGGAGTAAATGTAAAAGAACAAGATTTGTTCTAAAATGATTGGTACGGAGTGCCTTTGTGAAATATGTCGTTGAATGTATTGACGGAAAATTTTATTTTTATGCCCACACTAACATTGTACATAAAAAATAGATTATCCACCGCTATTATTTTTGCTATTGCATAAATTATGGCAATAAAATTGTGATTATATTTGAATACTTATTGTTCTGTTTTTTTTTTCATCTTTAAAAAATTTATTGAGAATTTGTTGAAATAATTCCCTCATCAATCAACTTCCTACTGTACGACGTTTTGAATATTCTATATCATTGTAGCTCCAGTAGAGTATCTAGGTTTGGCTTTAATTTTAAAGTTGGTACTTAAAGATACCTTGAAACATTGTTATTTCAAAATGTTTTTCTTACAAGTTCTGTGCTGACAGCCGAACCAATTAAACCTAGAAATATTGGTAGTTTATTTGGGTATGGTGTACCTTGTCAGGACTGAATGCCGAATTTACATTTGTAATGGCCTAAATTATTGTTAATGAACTTTTAACAAGTGTTGAACAGATGCATTAATGGATAGGCCAAGACCTGTCATCAGTATTTTTTGTCAGTGGAGTATGCTGACAAACACAAGGGTTGATGTAAAGTCATGTTTCTAGCCTGTCTTAATGAGAGTCAGTTTGTATTTTTTTGTTGAGTTAAAAAAATTTTTTAAGGAGAGTTGAGTGAATTATGTCCAACCAGGATATGACAGCTGATGTTGACATTAGAAGTTGGGTGTATTTTGAAGTCATAAAGGATCAACACATGATTACCATATGCGACTGGTTTCTTTAAAAAGGGGACATGTTATTAGAACATGCAAACGATGACTTAACTAGTAAAAAAAAAACATTTAAGAAAAATTAAAGTTACTATCGTTTATAAGAGAAAATTTGGGAGAATTGTCTGTAAAAAATCATGGTCCTTGGCTACAGCCCTATCAGCCCCCACCCTTCTTTATCCGTTACGGCTAATAGCCAGAGTTTCTTCCAGGCATCTCTTCGGGGGAGGGGGGGGGGGCCGAAAAAATTCTACCGCCCCCCCCCCCCCCCCAACGAAATGAAATTGATATAATTTATATAGAAAATATATACTTTTAACAGTGTCCGCCCCCCCCTCCCCCGAAGAAAGTCTACCGCCCCCCCCCCCCCCCCCCGGAGAAAAACGTCTGGAAGAAACACTGCTAATAGCTTATCAGTAACAAAGAAAGTTGAATTCTAACCTCATAAACTAACTTCTCATACTGAATAAGACGCTAAGCCAGACCTACGATCGAGCCTTTAAACTCATAGTGCTTTGATTTTTATACTAAATTATGAAATCTCTAAGAACAGCCCATAATGATTATTTATTATGGCCTGCTCTTGAAAGAAGGGGTGTTAGGTTGCTGATGGAAATTATTTAAAAATTATGTGTTTACGCTGTAGGTCAGCTTTAGCAGAGTTTCTTCCAGGCATCTCTTCGGGGGGGCGAAGCCCCCCCCCCCCCCCGAAATTTTTTTACCGCCCCCCCCCCCCCCGAACGAAATGAAATTTATATAATTTATATAGAAAATATATACTTTTAACAGTGTCCGCCCCCCGAAGAAAGTTTACCGCCCCCCCGAAGATTTCAAGTGCACCCCCGGAGAAAAAAGTCTGGAAGAAACACTGAGCTTTAGCAGGGTAGGCCTATGTATTTCATTGGGTATTTCATTTCAAACTCATGCCCTTGCATTATTGATCTACGTGGTAACGCTTCTATGGTCAAATTACTTGAATTTTCTGTTTCGAGATTGCAATTAAATATTCTGTACGTGAAGAAAAAACTTTCCTTAGTCACTGCTATTAGCGTCTACCCAGGTGAACTATCGCGATGTAGCGGAACTCATTCGATGTAAACAAGTTTGACCTAGTTTAATGGAAATTTCCGAAAAGGTTCACTAGCCTAGTTAATTTTCCACTTGCGCCCCATAGTATACCTACCCTAGAGGTCTAGCTCAATCAAAACACTTTGTGAAGTTGGAGGGATCGTGTGAGTGTTGGAGCTGCTGTTTTCGAAAACTTATGACATTTTGTGTTTCCTCTAGACTCTAGATCTGGACTAGATTTTGAATGTTATTGATTTTATGGATATTTATTAGTTTCTAGATCTAGTCTTCTTGAGTAATCTTGAGACTTGCTGTGTATTTTGTCGATCTGCGCTTGTACATTTAATACATTGGTACGTTATATCTAGATTCTAGATCTAGATTTAGTTGTTACTCTGATAGTGTTAGATCAGCAAATTTTGAAGAAAACGCAAATATCTAGGGCGGGACGTTAGAAAAACTTGGCATGGACATTAATCATAATAAATAAGACACTTTATTAATTTTTAGGCGTATCTAAAACTATCTTTGACTTCTAATCAAGATATGTTAATGAATAAAAGAGGAGTTTTAAAGATCAAACGTCGTAAGTTCTGCTTAACTGTCTACTATTCTTTCAAAAGTAAGTAGATCTAGAGAAAGAGTAGATTATTTTTGTTTGATGATGCCTTTTAATTACTTTATGATACTTTATCATTAAGGCCTAATATTAATAATATTAAAGAAATAAAAACATACTTAAATGAGCCCATTAATTATTAATACCATATTAATATTATTTTATTATTATCGAAAGGCATTATAGATCTTCTATATGAATTTGCTATTCTGCTGTAACTCACGGTATAATTTATTTATTTTTACCAATTTATAGGATCTATGTGTAAATCCAATTTACAATTATTACGGTATCATACATAGTCTAAAGTGGAGGTAGTCTTGATTTCTTATCATCATGAGGATATCAGTGTCTCGCCTAAGTTTAAAACTAATCCAATTCTCCGAGGCCGTCACTGAGCAGTGGCTGGAGCACTATTCACGTTTCAATCCATCACCTGTTTCTATTCAAAGATTCCTTGATTTCGGTAAGTCTATGTTTGTCTGTAATTATTTAGTTGATTGGCATAATTGCTGCTATAATTGTATGCCATGTAACAAAAATAAAATTAAAAACTAATAGGGGCCTATAAATTTATAAATCTAGCATTTAAAATTGGCAACGTAAAACGTTGAAATTGCACTGTGGACCTGATATTTGAACTTCGAACTAGGAGGATAATTTAGTAATTTAGATCACTGGGAAAACCCGAAGTGAAACGAGTGTTTACTACTACTAGGCTAAGGCTAGCTCTAGCGTAATATAGATCTAATAACCTATATTTTTCAGAAGGTTAAAAATAGCAATGCTTAGTATAAAAACTTGTTATTAATCAAAATACGCTACTTATTAGGAGAGGGGGTAAATTGAATTGAATTAAATATTTTCTACATTATTATTCATTATATTTACACTCCAATATATATTGACCATGTTCTATAATCCATGTTAACATTATCTATATTTTGAATTTTGGTTTTCTCTCCCCCACCTCTACTCAAACAACGTCCTATTTGAAAGTTAACAATTAAATAATAATAGGCCAACTATGATAACAATTAAGATCTTGATCTATGTGTTTTGTATTTGAATTTATATTTTTAACTATAATCTATTCTATGCCTAACTCAAATTTTAAGTACGTTTTTATTGTTTTCAAAAAATAAAATGCCCAAAACTTAGGCCAGCTAAAGACTAAGATAAATAAAATCTCCCACTTCAGTTTTCATTGAACGTGACTTTATCTTAATTAATAGGTTATTGGCATAGCGACAACAATTACCGCCAGTATATGCCTAATCTGGAATCTATAATATAAGCGGGCTGAGCGTGTCCTTCCTTCCTTCCGTCCGTCATCGCTATAGATTTTGGGACTATAAAAGTAAACTACGCACCATGCTGTGCTTTTCAGTGCACCGCAGTGTCTTATTATAAGTAGTAGAGTAGGGTTTGTTTATATAGCCACATAGCGCTATTTTATAATTGCCACTGTGTTTACTCTTTTGCATAACTTAAAGAAAATATTAAATACACGAAAATGGCTAAAACATACTTAAAAAATCAATGTTAAATATCATTTTCGTTTATATTCTTAGAAAAAATGGATATATTTTCATGAAAGTAGGTCGAAAAAACTAATTAATTCAACTTTTGTTTGGTAATTTTTTTGCAAGGGAGGTAATTTAAAAATATATTTAACTCATCAATATCTAAGTTAATTTTTTTTTTATTACTACCGCATTGATTATTACATGTTAAGGTTCATAATTAAAAGAGAAAAATGTTAAGATTATTTATATTATTTATTATTATTTTCTAATTAGTCTATGATTTCTCAAAAATCACTTTCTTTTTGCTTTTGTTTTTCGGTGTTATGAAAACAGATGGTAAAATTTGACTTTTTGAGAAGACTGGAAAGGCTCTCTCTGAGCGCGGACGTATGGGAAAATTTTTTTTTTAATATTTAACTCACTCTCAATAATTTAAGTTATTTTTTTATTACTTCCACATTGATTATTATATGTTAAGGTTCATAAGTAAAATAGAAAAATGTTAAGATTATTTATATTATTTTCTAATTAGTCTCAGAGGCGTAGCGACCCTTCCCGGCGCCCGGGGACATACTTTCAATTTGGCGCCCCCCTCGGGAGGAAATTTTCGATTTGCACCCCCCCCTCGAACTTTTCATTTGCACCCCCCCCCCTCAAACTTTCGATTTGCACCCCCCCCCCTCGAACTTTTCATTTGCACCCCCCCCTCAAACTTTCGATTTGCACCCCCCCCTCGAACTTTTCATTTGCACCCCCCCCCCTCAAACTTTCAATTTGGCGCCCCCCTAAGGTCGGCGCCCGGGGACATATGTCCCCCCCCGCCCCCCCCTCGCTACGCCTCTGATTAGTCTATGATCTCTCAAAATCACATTTTTTTGTTTTTGTTTTTCGGTGTTAACAGATGGTGAAATTTTAGGATTATAGTATAGAGAATGCTGAAAAGGCTCTCTACGGGCGCGGACGCCTGGGAAAAGCGTGTTTTTCGGTGGTGATTCTAATTACATTGCCAATGTGTTTTCTTAGTACCATAAAAGTAAACACCACTTGCCGTACATTTATTTGCATTGCATTGTTTTATTGTAAGTTATGGAGTAGAATCTATTTTTGTGACTTAAATAAAGGCTCTCTTTGGGCGCGGACGCCTAAAAAAGCGTGTTGTTTGGTGGTGATTCTAATGTTGTGGCTGTGGTTGTTTTGTGGTTGTTTTGTGGTTGTGTTGAGGTTGTTTTGTGGTTGTGTTGTGGTTGTGTTGTGGTTGTGTTGTGGTTGTGTTGTGGTTGTGTTGTGGTTGTGTTGTGGTTGTGGTTGTGGTTGTGTTGTGTTTGTGTTGTGTTGTGGTTGTGTTGTGGTTGTGTTGTGGTTGTGTTGTGGTTGTGTTGTGGTTGCGTTGTGGTTGTGTTGTTGTGTTGTGGTTGTGGTTGTGTTGTGGTTGTGTTGTGGTTGTGTTTTTGTTCGTTTTGTTCTGTTCCAAAGTTGTACATTTAAAAAGATTTACCGTGGCGGAGCACGGGATGCAGCTAGTAAAATATATTTGGTGACGACGGTATATAGGCGCTATACATAGACTAGGCCTAATCATATTCAGCCTTTTCAAATTTAATGGGGAGGTGGTAAATGTAGGCCTATACAGTGGCGTCAAAAGGTTCGGTGACACCCGGTGCGGTCATCAAGGTTGTCACCCCCATCAGCGATCGACGTTGGTATATATTTAAATTATAGGCCGTTCGGTATCACCCCCCCCCCCCCCATCCCATGTTGGCACCGTGTATCTAATGATGAATTAAATTCTAATAAGCTATTAAACTAACTCGAAAAGCAGACCTTCACATTTCACTTTTAAAATTGGCCACATTAGGATCTTGTCCAGATAAAAAAAGATTATCATATATGAAAAGGTGTACTTTTAGATTTTATTGAAGAAGGTGAAATCGGGACGTCATTAATAATTTGTCTGTATTTCGGTACCTTTAACCCTAACCTTCAACGTTGCGTGCGTGTATTTAATTTGAGCTGGCAAAAATTGTCAGGGCTTAAACTTTTCGCGTGTGCACTGAATGTATTTAAGTGACGGGGTTTAACAGGACAGGACTCCTTTCGTTGTGGCGTCACCCCCTCCCTTGGACTGGTCACCCGGTGCGACCCACAGACTTTGTCTCGCCATGTGACGCTACTGGGCCTGCATACAGGGGCCTATAATAGGCCGATAATTTATAGACTGTATACTGTATAGATCTCTGGATCTATGCTGGTGGATAGTTTACTTGTAAAAAAAAAAACTCTAGACTGGGCCCATACACGTAGGATACTAGATTTATAGGATCTAGCACTAGATTTCTAGTAGACTACACAGACAGTACTAGAACTAAACTACTTTACTTATCTTGCCTGAGTTTATGTGGTGTTTATGATTGTCTAGAATCTATGATCTGATTTTCTTCCAGACAGCTCTTCGGAAAAAATTAAGTCCCCCCCCCCCCTCCCCACACACACATTTCTATTTAAATGGAATTTATAGGCCTATAGAAAATATTTTAACCAGTGTTCGCCCCTCGGAAAATTTAGTCGATCTAGATCTCAGTTATAATTATTTAGGCCAGTGTAAAACTATTAATACAATTTTTTACTTATATATTATTACCTATGTTTGTGTGTTTAAAATTATAAATTATGAAAGTTCGACCTGAAATAACCGAATTGTTCCGGACGAATCATGTAAAAACAGAATCTTGTTTAACAACACAAGGGTCAAGGACATAACAACGTATACATTTAGTTAGGAGTCAAGAAATCTAGATTAGTAGAGGAAATCATCTCTAGCCTGTAGCTTATAGTAGATCTAGGACACTAGATCTAGATTTAGATCTAGGTAGATACTGGATTCTATGGATATTTCCTCAGTGAAAACTATTGCTTGTGTATTAAAACCTTATTCACACGTTAAAATGGATAATAAAATAAATATATTTATTTAAAAGTTGCAGTTACTTAACTTAACTTAACTTTGTGGCTGCTAACTGCTAAACTAGTAAAATTAAAAGAAAAGTAAAAGTAAAAGACCAACTTAAAGTTTTAAAGTTAAAAGAAAAGTATTAAGAAGTAAGCTAATAATTATTAAATTAAAAGTAATTCTCAGTATAACAAGTTAATAAAGTATGTTTAGTTTGGCCTAAAAGAGTTAATAACTAATATTAAAGATTACTTTAGAATTAGATAGGATAGGCTTGAATGCTGTACTGACTGAGTATAGCTGCTATAACTTACTAGATATAGACTATTATTATATTATTGTATAGACCTAAGTATTTGTTATTTTAAGTAGGCTATGTTTAGTTTGGCATAAAAATTAAAATAGCTAATAACTAGGCTATACCTACCTACTCACCTACTCTGTTAATAAAGCCTATGTAGTGTATGTACTAATTATTACTAATTAATAATGAGCATGTCTGTTAATTAGATTGTGATGTCTGTAGCCTAACAAATGTTAGGCTAATAGAATAGGGTCTATATATAGATAATATATATATAATAGGCCTATATAATAAATTATAATATATATATTTATATATTTTAGGCCCCTATATAATATATATAGGCTACTTAATGAAGATATATTTTATTATAAGTAATATAAGATCATAGAACATAACAATCACTTACAATGGTACATAATAATAATTTATTATTAATAGGCCTAATGTATTTGTGTATGGTTTATTTTTTGATTAGAAGCATTTAACATAGGTCTACTTTCTTTTTTATGACTTGAGTTGAGTGCTTGCTGGTGTTCTTAAGATCCAGTATTTTAGCTTATATGCCTAAGAAAGTTTTATTATACATAGCCTAGTAAAAAAAAATAGGCCTAGTATTCTCAGTTGTTTTTGTGTGCTGAAGAAGCAGGAGCTCTGTTTTTATATTGTTTGAGTTCTATAAGACTATAAGATCAATTCAGTTTTGGATTTCCTTGTAGTTCTAGAGGTAACTTAAAATTTTTGTTGAAGAGTTGAATGATGATGCCCACAAAGTGTTCACTGGATGCCTGTGATTCAATATAAAGTGAATTGCTTATTAACAAATAAAACAGAATGGATGAACATTTGTGATCAGTAGCATCTAACATAAACAGGCTGCCATGGCCTATAAACTTTAAAAGGAAACTCTGGAAATTTATTGTCATACAGCTTAATTAAACCAGGATCAGCATTGTGTTCTCATACAACCTAATTTAACCAGGACTTACATTGAAGTTAATTGTGTTAATAACGTTAATTCACCAAGAAAAACATGAAATTCTCCCTGTGCAGACTTCGCTCAGTTACTTCTTCTGTATCAAACAGTCTGCAGCTGTTTGAAAAATATGCCACCTTCAATCCATCGCCACTCTCACTAAAGAAGCTGCTCGAGTTTGGAAGGGCAGGTAGATCCATTGTGGTTATTTCAGTGTTGTTGTTGTTTTTTTTTTTTTTTTTTTTTTCGTAGAAACCAATTCTTGTGTGATAAGTGTTGTAGTTGTATTTATAGTTCTTTTCATTAGAAATTGGTTTTAATTTTAAGTTATTTATTTTAAAAAATTGGTTTGATGTTTACAGATATAGACCTAAATCAAATATTTGTTTAAATAAGTTGCTATCAAGATGTAAAGTAGCCTAGTTATGTGTGGATGGGTGGGAGAGATAGGGTGGGCTAGTTGAGGTTTCCCTTCACACTTTACCTATGAAACTTTACCTATGAGATGTAATTATAAATTATAGAAGTTCAGTCACACATTTAAAGGCCCTCCTCTGATACTTATTTTCTGTAGCAAAGCCACTAAGAATATGCTATTCAACGTCTAAGTTTGTCCCCCTATTTGAATCAAGGTTAACCCAGTAGGAAAACACCATTGTGCTTAAAATAGCTCTTGTGTGTGCTTAATGCCTGTTATAGCACATTCTGAACAATACAATACATTTTAGTCATGCATGCCAGGGCAACCCTGGTTCCTTTATGAAGGCAGTGAAGAGAATCAGGCAAGTTGTTGTGGTGTTGTGACATAGTCACAAGTGCTGGGGTAGTTGGCTATGACCCTTACTTTAATTATCGCTGAATAATCAGTTTTTATTATACTGTTGACCTTTAGAAGCTGCTATCAATTTAAGGTTTTGCATAAATTAACCAAGATTTTGAGTGCTGTAAAAACCATTGTTAAAATATATAGCCCAATGGTTTAAAAGATAAGACATGTTTTAAACTGTATGAATTTGGGTTTGACTTTTAAAAGTTTTTTTTCACCTTTAAAAAACGAATTGAGTTATCAGAGTAATTATGTCATACATTGGCTAATCTCTGTCTGGCTATATTTTTTTTAGAGATAAGCAATGACAAGAAAAGCCATTCAAATTTCATTGTTCTGGTTTTCACAGATAAGAGATTTTACTCAAAATGTAGCCATTGAAGTGGCAAACTAGATGAAATCTTCTACTTTCTGTTTGACTGTCCAATACATCACCCCCAGCTAACCTGATCTGCCACTGAACCCTCTGTCCCATGTAACTAGATCTGTCCCATGTAACTAGATCTGTCCCATGTAACTAGACCTGTCCCATGTAACTAGATCTGTCCCATGTAACTAGATCTGTCCCATGTAACTAGATCTGTCCCATGTAACTAGATCTGTCCCATGTAACTAGATCTGTCCCATGTAACTAGATCTGTCCCATGTAACTAGATCTGTCCCATGTAACTAGATCTGTCCCATGTAACTAGATCTGTCCCATGTAACTAGACCTGTCCCATGTAACTAGATCTGTCCCATGTAACTAGATCTGTCCCATGTAACTAGATCTGTCCCATGTAACTAGATCTGTCCCATGTAACTAGATCTGTCCCATGTAACTAGATCTGTCCCATGTAACTAGATCTGTCCCATGTAACAAGATCTGTCCCATGTAACTAGATCTGTCCCATGTAACTAGATCTGTCCCATGTAACTAGACCTGTCCCATGTAACTAGATCTGTCCCATGTAACTAGACCTGTCCCATGTAACTAGATCTGTCCCCAGCCCAAAGCCCTGTCTTGGGGGGACATGCTTCACTCAGCAGCTTAACTGGCTCAGCATTGAAACATTTCCTATCTGCCAGTCACCTAATTGATACCTCTATTGTTGTTCCATAAATAGATTTTGTCTAGCTCTCCCCTTAATATTGCATAGCCTTACAGAAGACAATAAAATACTTAAAAAAAACTTTTTAAAAAACCACGTTTTTCTTGTGGACTAAAAAGTAGAAAATAACTATTTACATACATTTGATGACAAAAAACGTGGGTACGTTCACCATCAAATTTCCCGACCCATCTGCCCGACCCACGTTTTTTGTCATCAAATGTATGTAAATAGTTATTTTCTACTTTTTAGTCCACAAGAAAAACGTGGTTTTTTAAAAAGTTTTTTTTAAGTATTTTATTTTCTCCTTTTTAGTCCGTTGCTACACATGAAAAACGTGGTTTTTAAAAAAGTTTTTTATATAGTTTATTTTCTACTTTATCTAATGACTTGATTAAGTATGAATTGACTAAGTGTTTATAAATACACGGACTAAAAAAATCTTGAGCGCCCAGGATTCGAACCTGGGTTGTCGCGGCCACAACGCGAAGTACTAACCACTATACGATCACGGCCAGCGCGCTCACATCGATTGGGGCCGAAGTAACTGTGTCAACAAGCCTCCAGTCTTGTCGGTATCTTTAGAAATCATGTCCTCAATTTTATGGTCCTTTGGGCGTAATTAAATTAAGCTAATTACGGTCTCTAATTGCTAGTTTTTATGATTGCATCTGAAATTGTTAGGCGAAAGTAACCTGCATGCCAAATTTCAGATCTATAGAGCAATCAGAAGTGGGCTAATTTTCGATGTCAATTTTAACAACAAACACATCCACGCGAAGCTGAGTTAATAAAAACGTGTTAAAATGAGGAAATGAGCATGGGATTGCATACCCCTGTTGAATTGGGTTCACTTTTTTTCTCATTTAAATATGTGCTGGTGTTTGAATGTTTTCAGCAATGGTAAATTGTCTGGTATGCTTGACCTTAAGCAGTCACCAAAGTTTTAAACAGAGTAATTGTGAGGTAAAATTGAGCTTTGCTTTAAGCTCTTTAGTGACCCCCAGTTGGCTCAAATTTTAATGGCTTCTATTGTTTGGGACTGTGGTCCATGTTTACCTCATTACACAACCAGGGTTCTGACAGTCAGGTGTCCTCTCTCCCCTTTATTATATAGACCTACGCAGGTCAGAGGGCAAACAAATATGATTCTGGGCTATACATCACTGGCCTGCTAAAGCGATGTTTTGTTTTTTGTTATTGTTTGACAATGACAGGTACACTCGATGTAGGCCCACGTGTTTAAAAATTTGACAGCTGGTTTGTTTGATGTTTGTTTTACTTTCTAAACTATATTGGCCCTCAAAACGGCTCAGCTAACGTTCCTGTTTTTAAAACATATTTGTTAAACGTGTGGTGTTGGAGGTTTGGGTTGTTTGCTGAAATAGCTTGAATGATCACAACGAATCGAATCTTTGCTTGATTCTGTGCCGGCTGTTTGACAGACTGAAGGGTGGTGGTTCAGAAAAATTGTCAAGTCATTTTGTCCACTGAAGTCCAGGCTTAATTAAATACTTTCAATTTGTTTTAAAGTATTTAATTAATTATCTTAGAGCACATAGGTTGAAGCAGAAGTCTAATTGAATGGGGTTTACTTGTCAAAATGAGTATAGCCGTCTAGTCGAAGTAAAAGTTCATGGCCGTCAATTCGAAGTGAACCGTGAAGACCGTCTTCTCCTGTATTTGACGTCATATGTGACCGGAAGTGTGAGTCAGCAGGAAGTGGACTTTGTATTCTCAACGCTCCACTTGGTGCTAGAATAAAATCAGGCTCAGTCATGTCAACTAGCTATTGGCTTTAAATTTCTGTTGCAGATGCGTTTTACCAGAGGCGTATGCAGGAGGGGTGTATGGGGGAGTGGCCGCACCCAATGGGCAATTTTCAAGCCCTTTTCAAGATTAATTCATATTACTTGGGGAAAAAAACAACTTCCTTCTTCTAGATATGATGGCGGCTTTTTCTGCACTCTCCGCTCCCCCTTCACTGAAAACCTGATTACGCCCCTGGTATTAAAATAATTGTTTTTAAAAATCTCCTAATAGATCCATTCATAGCCTAGCTTTTGCTTTAAGATCTATATACTTAGTCAAATGTCAATACTTTGTGTCTTGTTTTTGAAAAGACTTGCCGAAAATAACCCTTGAACTTTTAACCGTTCGGTCGTCTCTTGGGTTATTCCGCATGATATCCCAAAAACATCCATTGACGCTAATAGTAAATGTCTAGAATTTGAGTAGGAAACAATGGTAAACAGCAGCTACCTTTGACCCTTGCAGTTCTTTGGTCTAGTTTTGCTTTAGTCAACTCACGTGAGGGGTAAAACATTTGGGTCACGTGATCGTTTGATAGTGTGCTCACGTGGTTACACAACATCGCGTTTACACGAGCGACATGTATACCATACACATCTCGAAGATAAACTCAAGTTTTCAAATAACATTAATTTGCTGCAAGTGTAAACGCAGTGTAAGGAGTTCGGTAATTGGGTCATTGAAATCAAATCAAGAAAGAGTCAAAGAGCATATTTAAAGAAAAAAAAATAGTGTAAGAATTTAACTTTATAAAAAAAGTACGATTAAACTTTGTGCAGTTCAGAATCAACGTGTACTCACATGATACATTTGCAGATACGAACCAAATATAATTAAATTGTAATTAACTCTAGAGAAAAGAAGAGCTCACTTTCTCAACTTCAACCTATTGCATAAAAAAAACCTGCCAACCTTCTTCTATAACTTAACACCATGACTTAACACCAGTGTCAGATTAAGATGGAGGCTGGATAGTTTTAGCCAGGGGCACCACTCCAGCGTCACGCCATTTAGACCGTATAATTTAACGCCATGTTGTTGAAAGCCTCTGCCGCTAGGGTCATTTTTTTTTAGTCAGACAGCTCCATGCTCTAAAATTTGTGTTGTGATGTGTAAAGATCTATTCTAGTCCCAGAAACACACAGCTTTTCAGTTAAAGAAAACGTTGTATTATTTTAGTCGTAACAGTTGTGTTGTGATGTGTAAAGATCTATTCTAGTCCCAGAAACACACACACAGCTTTTCACTTAAAGAAAAAAGTTGTATTATTTTAGTCGTAACAGTTGTGTTGTGATGTCTAAAGATCTATTCAAGTTACTCTCACACACAACCAGCTTTTCACTTTAAGAACCAGCTGTATGTGAGAAGCGCCTCTTTCATCCCGTCAGAAAACAAGCTATTTAAACAACCCAACCCGGAGAGTTATCGATCAGCTTAACATTGCTGCACTGAGGCACTGGTTATTCCTGGGTCAATACAGGCCACGAAATGTCCCCCCGTCCCCCCAACCTCACGTTTAGAGAAATTGTTGGTAGATTTTCACCTTTAAGTTTCAATTGTTTCAGTTGAGTTCGAGTTTTGGGTTTGTTTAAAGTGTTAAGGTAGTATCTACTTGTTTGCGATTGGTGTTTGTTGTACCAGTATTGGTTACAGTTTAACAAAACTGGTGAGGTTAAGGTACCGGTATTGCTTGTTTCCTCAACGTTTTGTACAACCACTAGTGGAATTATACCGCCCGGTACCCATTAATGGAAATATATAAATTGTTCTTAAAGATAAATTTTGGTATTTTATGATAATTTCAGTGATGAATAAATATGTCGGTAGCCTGACCTGATAACATCAATTCAGGACAACAACAGACTGTTGTGTTTTTTGTATCAGGATAAAAATAAACTACCTACGTGCGCAGATGAAAATCGTTTGACCAATCGTAAGGCTTAGATGGAGACACACCTCCAAACCACGTACTCAGGCGCGGAGATGACGCAATGTTTGGTGGGCCGATATCTGAGTAAACACGGGGAGATAACTCAACAAGGGGTGATAAACTATCAGGGGCGATAAATGATCAGGGGCGCTCTATGTCATGTCACGGGCACCCAAGGTAGATAATTACCCACTTGTCACGTGGTGCAGCTGATTGGGATTATGTTAACTTTTACCTACGTTGCCAGTTTGTTTTTAAACAAAGGTTAAAATGTTAATTGCTGTGTTGGTTTAGATATCTTCTACCATTAGGGTAAAGCAACCTTAAGGATACGTTTATTAGTTTAATGATAGCGCTAATGATTGTGTTGTACGTATGAGACAACGTTAAGCCTAACACATTGCCTAGTGGTCCATACATGACTTGACTTTTTCAATTCCCCTATTCTCTAGTTCCCAATAAGAAACTAGATCGTTAAGTTCAACCTCCCCCCCCCCTTACACAGAATGTACCGCAAATATAACTAACCTAACAAACACATTTTCGCTAAATTTTGCTCTTAAAATTAGAAAACACATTCCATTTGGTGAACCCTATCCTTGTGACAATAGCCTGGACCCACTGCCCCAGGTATGTTTGGTCTCAGTGAACGACGCCTACATCTATGTAGGCCTTTATACAGTTATTAAATAAAACGTTGATATACAATTATTAAGACACGTATAACTATTACAATCTCAACAGTACAACTTTTACCTTTGCAATGTTATCGTTCCTAATTTTTAACAAACGCAGCCGTTAGTAACCGTAGCATAATCTTGTGTTAGTTAGGTCTCGTATAATGCCGGCATTAATTTTCCGGCTGCCGGCCTAAGGTTACAGTTATTGGACCTCGCCCCGTCACCCCGAGGACTGAATTATTGACAAGGGCAAATAGATTTCCGGATATAAAGCTGGATCAATATTTTATATCACGTTTTGTCTAACACAATTTACATGTACAGTCCTTCCAAAAACTCCATTTGATTGTTACCTAGACCTTCTTCTTATCTTTCTTAGTTAATTGTAAAGTTGGAAGGTATTTCCTCCAACACAATTGACTGCTTTTTTTTTGGAGGGGAAGGGGGGGGGGGGGGGGGAATTTGCTGCCATAGCTTTTGCCCAACCAAGAACAACTACAAGGCAGAACAGTTGTTTAATTTTGGAGTTGTCTCTCCTAGAAAAGTTGCTGTCCCCTGCTATCGAGCCTTATCTGCCGGGGGGTTCGAACTCGAGTCTTTTCGGTTTATTAACCACGAGCTTTACCGACCCGACCATTACCTAGACCAAAGTCTCTGACTTTCAGTACTCTACTCTAAACAACACCACGATAAAATATCATCCCCCTAGTTTTTATTCTACAGAAGTTCAGATATCTCACACTACTTAATCTTCATCGATTTTGTCCTGCATCAACTTTGACCTTGCCAAATTAAAAAAAAATTTCATCCACATTTCGTATACAACTCATCAGGTAAATATCTGACCCTTCCCCCACCCCTCCATAGAGTCGTTCACAGCTTACATTATTTAACGCCATTCGGTCAAATAGTTAACCCCCAGTTGTTAGTATAGAGCCCATAGCTAAAAACTGAACTTGCCTCTTTCAATACCTGGCGATGCAACAAGAAAATGTGATAGTGCTGTTCGTATGGTGCCATCTGTGCAAGGAAGTCTCACTGACGGAATTATTCTAATCACTGTCTCGTCTCTTGTGACGGACTCAGCTACTGAATGTATTCACCTAATAAATTTCCCATCACGCGTGGATCGCTGAGAGCTATCAGGTCGATAGACTTAATTAGAATTGTCACGCTAATTTTTTTTTTAAATCAGATGTTTGCCTAGCATAAACGATTGATTTAATCCCTAATGAACATTAGAAGGTCTTAATTTTTCCATCGCATTTGGCATCAAAATATTGACTTACGTTAATCAACTGGACGAGATCTATTTTTAATTAGTACATAGACCTAGAAGAAGCGTCAGAAGGCGGGAGGGGAAAGGAGAGGGAGAGGCTCGTACTGGGTGTCCGCAGGGAATGACACCTAAGGGGTCATCCATAAATGACGTCACACTTTTTTTGACGATTTTTTACCTCCCCCCTCCCCTCCGTCACACGTCGTCACAAAAAGCCAGGACCCCCCCCCCCCTAAAATGACGTCACACTTCAACCTACAACCCCCTCAAAATTGCAGTTGATTTTTTTTAAACATCGATATTTTTCTAAAATCTTGTCTAAACTATTACAATTTATTAAAACAGTTATCTAAAACGCGAAATACCGTCTAAAATTCGTTTTCTAAACATTGCTTTTTTATAATGCAAAAGTGTGACGTCGCAACATCTGAACCACCCCCCTCCCTCTCATCACACATCGTCACAAAATTACGGACCCCCCTCCCCCCTACGAGTGTGACGTCATGTATGGATGACCCCTAAACTAAATAAATGTAATTTATAAAGCAAGTTTGCTTTAAGTGAGTTCAATAGTTTACTACAGTTAAAATTCATTATTAGACCGCAAATTGCCTTTAATATTATTCTATCATTATCATACATGTCAGCAGAGGGGGAAGGGCGGTGAAAGTACGGCAGCGGGTTTCACCGGACCTAGTAACGCCACTGAGGCCTGCTGTAGCCGGATGTCCTCATGTTGACTCTAACATTAATTTACTGACTAAAACTTGTTTCCCTATAGAAAAACAAATCAATGTTTAATACTCCGTATCACATTTTGGTTGATTTGTGTAACAAAAATAAATCAAGCGCTCGCCGCATAGATCTACTTAAGGTAAACGCTGAAAATAATCTATTTGATTTCAACGGCGATAGGTTTTTGTTTTAGTAGTGCGGGGGGGGGGGGGGGGGGGGGGGGGGGGGGGGGGGTGTTAATGTTTATAGGGTACATTGTAAAAGACGTAAATCATATTTAAATCTCAGCTAAGAATAAGTGGTACTCATATTTTAGTTCCTAGTTGATTATTTTTGCACCAGTATCTATTAATAAATATCTAGACTAGATAGGCAGGCTTGCGACCTTTTTTTTTTTATCGCGTATTTGAAATCGCCGACAAAACATTTCGCGCCGCCTGGTACACGGTAAACAGCACGTCACGTGGTCGATAAAGTCAAGGACGTGATGATGTGAATGGAAAAATATCACAAACCGTTGGTTTCTGAGGGAATGTGCTGGAACTGGCATTGTTGATTTAACCAACTGTGCCCTCCCCCCACTCACAGCTGTTGAAGGCTAAACTAAATTTTGTAGGTAGTTAATTCTCTCTTCCCCCCCCCCCCCACACACACAGTCACAGCTCTTGTATACTAAACTTGTAGGTATTTAATTCTCTCTACCCCCCCCCCTTTCACTGTCACAGCTCTTGTATACTAAACTTGTAGGTAGTTAATTCTCCCCCCCCCCCCTTCACTGTCACAGCTCTTGTATACTAAACTTGTAGGTAGTTAATTCTTCCCCCCCCCCCCCCCTTTCACTGTCACAGCTCTTGTATACTAAACTTTGCAGGTATTTAATTCTCCCCCACCCCAATCCCACAGCCACAGCTCTGGTATTCTAAACTTTGTAGGTAGTTAATTCTCTCTCCCCCCCCACCCTCCCCCACCCCCAACTATTTTGGCACTTGGTTGCTTCTCGTCTCCACTAAGGTTTTGTTTTGCTGATGTTGCTTAAATTGTACACTACATCTACACGGGTTATCTAGTTTTTATATGTATTAGTTAATTCTTGTTGTAGACTCTGGTGTTCAGTTCTTGGACCCTGTTGCTCAAGTCATTCGGTTGTC